>NC_034410.1:87882103-88031285 GCF_002078875.1 Numida meleagris | reverse complement strand
CCTCTTCTCCAGACTGAACAATCCCAGCTCCCTCAGCCACTCCTCATAAGGCCTGTGCTCCAGACCCCTCACCAGCTTTGTCTCCCTCCTCTGAACACGCTCCAGGGCCTCAATGTCTTTCTTGCAGTGAGGGGCCCAAAACTGGACACAGTACTCGAGGTGCAGCCTCACCAGTGCTGAGTACAGAGGGACAGTTACTTCCCTACTCCTGCTGGCAACACTATTTCTGATACAAGCCAGGATGCCATTGGCCTTCTTGGCCACCTGGGCACACTGCTGGCTCATGTTCATCCCAGCACTGACCAATATCCCCAGGTCGGTTTCCTCCACACAATCTTCCAGCCACTCTGCCCCAAGCCTGTAGCATTACCTGGGGTTGTTGTGGCCAAAGTGCAGGACCTGGCACTTGCTCTTGTTGAACCTCATCCCATTGGCTTCAGCCCAGAGATCCAGCCTGTCCAGATCACTCTGTAGGGCCTTGCAACCCTCAGTCAGATCAACACTTCCTGCCAGCTTGGTATTGTCTGCAAACTTACAGAGGGTGCTCTCAGTACCCTCATCCAGGTCATCAATAAAGATATTGAAGAGGACAGACCCCAGCACCAAGCCCTGGGGAACACCACTCGTGACCGGTTGCCAGCTGGATTTAACTCCATTCACCACCACTCTCTGGACCCAGCCCTCCAGCCAGCTCCTTACCCAGCAAAGGGTGTACCTGTCCAAGCTGTGGGCTGCCAGCTTCTCCAGGAGAATACCATGGGAGACAGTGTCGAAGTCTTTGCCAGAGTCTAGGTAGATCACATCAGTAGTTTTAGTTTTAGATCACATCAATCATGGTTTTAGTTTGAAACCATTTCCCCTCGTCCTATCACAACAGACCCTGCTAAAGAATCTGTCCCCTTCTTTCTTACAGTCCCCCTTTAGATAATGAAAGGCCGGTCTCAGGTCTCTCTAGAGCCTTCTCTTCTCCAGGCTGAACAGCCCCTGCTCTCTCAGTCTTTCCTTGTCAGGGAAATGTTCCATTCCTTGGAACATTTTTGTGGCCCTCCTCTGGACATGTTCCAACACATCCATGTCTCTCCTGTACTGAGGACTACACATTTGGATGCAGTAATCCAGGTGAGGTATCACCAGCATGGAGCAGAGGGGCAGGATCACTTTCCTCGACCTGCCAGACACATCTCTTTTGATGCAGCCCAGGATACAGCTGGCTTTCTGGGCTGCGAGGGCACATTGTTGGCTCATGTCCAGCTTTTCATCCACCAGTACCCCAGAGTCCTTTTCAGCAAGGCTGTACTCTGTCCTTAAAATCCCCAGCTTGTACTAATAGTGGGGGTTGCCACAACCCAGGTGCAAGACCTCACACTCAGCTTTGTTGAACCTCCTTGTCATGAGGTTCTCCTGGGCCCACTGCTCAAGCCGGTCTAGGTCTCTCTGCATGACAGCCCATCCCTCAGGAGTGTCATCTGCAAACTTGCTGAGGGTGCACTCAATCCCAGTGTCAATGTAATTGATGAACCATAGAACATCCTGAGTTGGAAGGGACCCCACAAGGATCATCAATTCCAACTCCTGCCTCCACACAGGACTACACAAAAATCAGACCATACATCTGAGAGCATTATTCAAATGCTCCTTGAACTCTGGCAGCTCAGGGCTGTAACCATTGCCCTAGGGAGTCTGTTCCAGGGCTCGACCACTCTCTGGTGAAGAACCTTTCCCTAGCCCCCAACCTGACCCTCCCCTGACACAGCCCCATGCCATTCCCGCATTTCACTCTGGCCAGTCATTTCAGTTTTGTATCAATATAATTATTGGATTTTTTTAATACATGATGTCGCAGACTTTATTGGTAACAGTTTGTTAAAACAGACATACTTAAAACACTAGAAAAAGAAGGGAATCTGCAGCTACATCATCTAATTTATGTTGAAGGGAGATGATGTATCAAAATGTGCTGAGATGCGAAAAAAAGCTCTTGAAATCTGAACTTCTGGAATTTGAGTAGTATCTGGAAGGTTCTACATGTAAGATGTCAATTATCACTTTAGTCTTAAAATGATATAAATCCTAGGAAATACATTTCATGTTGTCATCTGTGTAAACCCTCCTGAAATTTTGTCATGGTTTTGTGATTTTCGGTTGTTGGTATTCCACATCATAACATCATGTAGTGAATGTACCTGGTTCTCAGAAGAGAAGGACTACTACAGTCCCCACGGTACTTTGCTCCTCTGTTACCATTTTCCAGCCGAGGGAAAAGATAAAAGCTTGCAGTATAAAAACTTGCAGATCATGAGACCTCGTCCTTTTTTCCGCCGTTTCTCATCTTGGCAGCACCTCGCTCTCCAGCCGTCTTATCGTCAGTAGTAGAGTAAGGCCTACCTTGATTTTGGGACATTCTCTCTCTCTGTATTGGATTTATCAGCTTAAATTGTAATTATATTGTATTATAGTGTGTTGTTTTGCATTCCGATATCTTATTTAGTAAATTAGTTTGTTTCTCCTCAGATTGTTGCTGCTGTGCTTTGCTCTCAGGGCCATCTCCTTACCCTTTTCCCCTTTTCCCTTTTCCCGGGGCGTGGGCCTGTGGATCCCCCGTCCCCTTTGTCACAGAACCGGGCCAAACGCCCATAAACCGTTGACAAATGTGTACCTTATACAGAAGAATTAGTGTGCTTTTTATCTTAATGCTGGGGTGATATGACTGTAATATCAGTCATATGCTGTAACAGTCTTTGAGGAAGAGAGAAGTAGAAAGAATATGAAGTGTGAAACCTAGAGTCTCGTGGGTTGCTTTTGGCCACAAAAGTTCCCATGCATCAGAAAAAAAAATTGGTGCTAAGCAACTTAAGCAGGTAGGAAGCTCCTTTGAAGGCCATTTGTGACCATCTTTGCCTGTCACATGTTCAG
Source organism: Numida meleagris (assembly GCF_002078875.1). Taxonomy (NCBI): domain Eukaryota; kingdom Metazoa; phylum Chordata; class Aves; order Galliformes; family Numididae; genus Numida; species Numida meleagris. Next base: position 88,028,372 of record NC_034410.1, on the reverse strand, counting down.
CGCGGACTGCAGTATAGGAGGGGGAATGCCAAGTGAATTACTAGCAAAGTGCTAGAAACAAATTTAACTACAGAGCTCTCCCACTGAATATTTTACGTTCCCTTTGATAGGCATTTTCCAGTCCCTGAGTCAGGCTGGATACCTTAACCTACCTGTATTTCAAATTCTCTTTCATATTCAACACAAATATTAATGTTTTTGCTTGGTCATAGAACACAGAGAGCTAAGGAGGCTCCTTCAGGTGACTTGAGAGGCTTAATACATCTAAGTGCATACACGTTTTAGAGAAAATGTGAGACAGAGCTGGATAAAAACATTTCTGAGGCATAGGGAAACTTCTGAACTGTACTGTATGTACTGCTCTCCCATGAGAAGCAAAGCTTTAGAACTCACTGACCCGTGGGAGAATGCAACACAACTGTGATGCATTTGCACAAAAGTGGGCACCAAATAAAGCTAGGTGGTCAGTAAAATCCCAATTTATGAGTCCAAATCACTTGAGTGGGTATTGCATGTGAGGCCTTCTGCCAGTGCAAACAAAAGTATTTGAAAGCAGTTATTTCCACACTGTCCCAGAAAGAAAGATGATCCCACAGAGGTAGGTTCTAAGAGGAATGGGAAGGAGAAGAAAACTGATTTGCAACGATGAGCTGAAAAGTTCTTAAAGAAATATTACTGCATAAATAAACATTTGTGATTACTCTTAATTTGCTCCTCTGTCTTCATGTCTGTCTGACAGTGGTTATCATGGGAATCATGCCATTGCCTCAGGCTCCATGGTGGTAGTTTGGATGTACGTATCATAAAATCATTATGGTTGCAAAAGACCACTAAGATACAGTTCAACTGTCAGCCCACCACCACCACGCCCAGTAACCCATGTCCCTTGGTGCGACAAGTATGTCTGCTGGACACCTTTAGAGGTAATAAATGTTTGCTGGTCCATTACCAGCATTGCAGATTTACCTTAATATATTGATTTTACTGTATGTTGGTAAAATCACACCTATCCCAGCAACATCAGTCATATTACTACAACAGCTCTACATAGCATTAGCAATATAAGAACATCCTACCACATTTTGTGCACTGACAATAAGGTTGTCATTCAACTTAGCTTGCTTTTTTATCTAACAAATCTCACATAGCATAAAAATGTGCAAGCCTTAAGGGAGAACAAATAGGACAGATATAGCAAGAAATTACCCAAGTGGTCATCACAGGTATTGTAAAACTAATGACATCAAGCTCTCTCTGGGAGGTTCAGCTGACCTGGGGAGGAAAGGGATTATCTCAGCAATCTTGTGGGCATATGACAGCTTCCTGATAACTTCCATATCCTGAGTTGCAACTGCTCTGTCACTCATGCAGAGCAGAAGAAAAGTATTTCTAACAGGTCAGCCCAAAGGCATGGTTCCATCTGGAGTTATGAAGGTTTTCTGAAGTTCAGGCTTAGGGCTGGGACACATAACAAGGATGGGAATTAGGAAATCAGATAAATGTCAGAGAATAAAAGAGCTGAGGCAGAAAGAGACAGATGTTCCCCTGGCACATGGCTAAACTCACTGCTGGGAGACTTTGGCAAAAGCTCATGGTCTGTGTGTTCCTCTTGCTGTTGAGAGGAACCGGGTTTTGTGTAAATTCTGTAAATAAACAAATGACCTCAAGACTATCCCAACTTTGAACCCATTTTTCATCCCAATGCACCCACTCTCCTGCAAAGCCTTGGTATTCAGTTTGCCTTGAAACCAAAAGGGCAATGAGGCTATCATCCCCTGGTTAGTGTATTGAAGTAGCCCAGCAACAGGCAACGCAACACTGAACTACAGATTGCTCCATCCATTAATCTGCTCTCTTCTTTTTCCCTTTTAACAGTGGTGAGGCACAGAGAAAACAAAAAGTTGTTCTCATCAGATTTTAGACTAAGTCTTTCTTTCTTTAGTCACAAGAAATATGATTGAAATCAACAGAGTTTGCTTTCTATTTGATTTAGAATATGCTTAAAATGGCATTTCTGGCTTTATTTCAGTAGTTCCTGGGCATGGAACTAAAAAATGCAAGATGAAAAGTAACAGTAGGTAACAATATTGTAAACTCAAAGATGTAATATATTAGGAAACTGAAAGAAGCCCAGATGTGCTTTGATTTTATTTGAGCTGTACTGATTTGACATATATTGGGAAGGTTGGGAAATTCAAGCAGATTAAAAATCTTCTCTGAAATTCCACAAAAAGATGTCCCAAAGAAAAGGTTTACATAGGCAAATACATCTTCTTGATTTATTGCCATTAAACAGTGTACTAAAACCAGGACTAATAACAGCAAAACAGTGACTTGCCATAGAAATACTTAATGGCGCTGTAGGCTACATGATAACTACACAGCAGGAATTTTCAGGACTTGACTGACAAAAATGTGGTGCTCTGCTATGTCAATTTAATTAGAGCTATTCTCTGTGGCTTAAATTGACAGTTGGGAAACCTGTAAACTTATCTAAACCTGAGCAGCCTTCCATTTGCTGCAGTTCAAGAGAGGACCCTCTTCCTGCACTCCTCCCTTGAACTGTTTCCATGGAATGCTGTCCATATTCAGAAAAAATGTACAGGTTGCCAAACTGTCAACTGAAGCTGTAATGAATGGCTCTAATTACATTCAAGTAGCAGAGAGCACTGCCATTTTAATCAAATCTGAGCCTTGTGAGATATTTGGCAGAAATACAAGAGAAAGCCTGAGGAATACACTGCCAAAATGTTAGTAACCTTTTATTCTAAATTCTGCTTGTCGGAGAACTGAATGCCAACTGCTTAGCAAGGTTGGGGTTTTTTTGTTGTTTTTTTTTTTGAAGGGGGGAGGAGGGGATCAAACCTATATGGTTTCTCCATGACTTATTAGCCTGTTCTATGACAACAAAGGAAAACAAAATCAAAAACACAGCCCCATAATTTCAAGACTAAAAATGATTATCAGTAAGCTAGCTTATCAGTCAGTGCTGTCACACTGCCAGTCACAGAGGAAAGAGGACCAAATAGCATCATTTAACTCAAGGAGTTTCTGCCAGTGCTCAGCTTTGGGTTGTGTACAGCAAGAGACATACTAGCAAATTGCTTTGTCAAATATCCACTTAGACACTACCTCAGCTCCCTTCCAAATGGCACAGCTTTATGTTCTGGAGCACCTTCTTACCCTAACAATGTGAAAGACTTTGCCTTACCACAGTCTGGTAATCTTTATATTCCATCTCTTTTTATAAATCCAGAATCTGTTACTAACCCACAAGTTATTTATTTAGCACAGTTTCCTTCATGAACTTGACATTCATACATAAAGTATAAAAAATGTTCAGTGAAAGAATAAGATAATAAATTATCCAAGCATTCTGCAAGGTTAATACTTGGACTGGACAAGAAAGAAAATAAAATCTCGGGAGCTTTTCAGAACCTATTCTTGAGAGCGAAGGAGAGCAACAAAGGAAGGATGCACCTTCTTCCAGAGGAATTAATTTGTTAGCATAAGGTTTTCAATGCTGTTTCAGTTCCCTCTCATGAAAGGATCTGTGCCAAGAGTATTCTAAGTGAAACAAGATAAAAGAGAAAGGATTTGTCTCAGATATTTCAGGTGCAGCACAACAGATTGCCATCCACCACTTCATTTCCAAAAGATGGGTTTCATTTATTCCACTAGCACTGTTGTAGTCTTGTCCTGCCATTCATCACACAGCAGCCCTGCAGCTTCATGTCCCAGGAGAAGGCTGGATGCCAGTCAAGTCTTTACACTTAGTATTGCATGCTCTGGTTGCAGCTCCATTCCCAGAAGAACAGGCATTCATAGGAAGGCTTCTTCCAAAGTTCCAATCAGTCTCCATATTCATTTTCTTTCACTACATGTTCTGTGTTCACTTGGCATGCCTTTACATTGTGCAAAACCTAAAAGATGGACAATCTTGCAACTGTCTCTTAATTTATTTTGAAGTAGCCTCCACTATGTCATTACTCAGCTTCCCAAACAGTGACAGGATTCAGAGAAAGACATTGTCACAGTAAATACAGTCCTACCATGGCCTCCCTCTGTGATGAATCTTATCAGCCAACAGCCTCTCAATTTCTAATCCTAACCTTTTCCCCCTCACATAGAACTGAATGATTGGAGTACCAGTCTAAACCATTGCACTTCCTCTCCTTTTTGGCAAAGATGTTCCTAAAGAAGCTTTCTCTATTTTTCTTGAAGATTTTCTTGAAGACATTTTTTGGGACTACTGATGGATTTTTTTGGACAAAAGGTAATTGTGCTGTTATCTTTTTCTGGAAACAGTATGTTTTGAAGCATCTGGTGAATTAACTTTCTGGTACGCTAATGAAACAGGTTAGCATGGGACATGTCACAGGCAACTTCACTGCTGATGCAACTAAAATATCAGATTACCTAATATAAGGTGGAAAGAGATTTTTTGTTTTTCTTTAATGCTGGTTGTATCCTCCATTCTTTAAATACATGCATAGGTCTTTCTGGCTTCAGCTAATAACAGATGTTTTAAACATGATGTAAAAGCTCCACACAGAAGGATATTTCTCTTCTATCAACTTCAGTTTGAAGCACGAAATATAATTATCCTTATATCATTATCTTAGCCTGCCTAGTTCAAAGAAATAAGACACAATCTGGAAGTGTTTCTATGCCAAAAAAATGTGATAGCCTTTTCTTCTATAAACTGAGTTACAGACAGGAGGGAAAGGAGAGAATCCTTTTTCTGAGTTAGTAAAAATGGAGTGTTTGCTTCACTTTATGTTCCAATACAAAGCCTAGTACCATAATAAGGGTGAGATAAGAGCATTGGAAATGCACAGAAGACACCTAAGCAGAAACAGTCTGCTTTTCAGACGTGCTGAGTGCTTGCTGCAAGTGATGGTGCCTAAGGAGAACACAGGCTCAGGCAACCAGAACTGAGATTTGTTACTGGGAAATGTGTTCTGTTCTGTATACCCTGATACCTTAATGTATCTCCCATGTTACTTTGAGGAAGAGTAGTAACGGCAGCAGTATAACAAGTAAATCAGGTCAGAAACAGGAGCACCAAAAAATTTAACAGATAATCACAGAGTCACAGAACTGTAGGGGTCCAACCTCCTGCTAAATCAGGTTCCCTTCAATAGGTCACAAGGCAGGTATCCAGGCAGGTCTTGAATATCTCTAGAAAAGGAGACTCCACAACCTCTCTGGGTAGCCTGTTCCAGTGCTCTATCACTCTGACAGTGAAGTTCTTCCTTACATTATTATGGAACTTCCCGTGTTCCAATTTCTGCCCATTGTTCTGTTGCTGCACCCCAATGAACCGCCCCCAACTACTTGACTCCCACACTTTATCTAAACAGGATGAGATTTCCTCTCAGCTTTCTCTTCTTGAGGCTGGACAGCCCCAACTCTCTCAGCCGTTCCTTGTACAGGAGATGCTCCAGGCCCTTAATCATCTCTCTGCAGCCCTCCACTGGACTCTTGCTAGAAGTTCCCTGTCTTTCTTGAACTGGGGAGCCCAGCACTGGACACAGTACTCCAAATGTGGCCTCACCAGGGTGGAGTACAGGGGGAGGATCACCTCCTCCAACCTCCTGGCCACACTCTTTTGCTTGCACCCCAGGATCCCATTGGCCTTCTTGGCCACAAGGGCACACTGCTGGCTCATGGCCAACCTGTTGCCCACCAGAACACCCAGGTCCTTCTCTGCAGAGCTCCTTTCCAGCAGGTCAGCCCCTAACCTGTACTGATGCATGCAGTTATTCCTCCCCAGGTGTAGGACTCTGCACTCGCTCTTGTTGAACCTCATCAGGTTCCTATATTTTTATATCTATCTATCTTTGTGCTCTCTAACCTTCCTCTGTTATCTCGATACTTTAACATGTAATCAGCTATTCCATCTATTAGAAATACCATTTGCTTGATGAATGAAAGGAACAGTGTGAACATTTACACAGGAACTAATCACCTTAAGTTCTTCTTACAGTCAACATGCATCTAGTGAGTCTAATTACCACAACCTGACACAAACAGATTTTTAAGACAGGTCAAATGAGTTCCATGCTAGTAGTGCTCGTTGCTTTCCACTGTCCATGAACACAGCATTGGTGATCAAGTTAGCAGTTATCAGTTGAGAGGAATCTGACAGCAATCAAGTATAACAAACAGGTGCTCATCTTCACCCTGAAAACCAGAACCTTAGGTCACTGCAGTCTTGCCAATGGGATGCTGTTTTACACCAAGTAAGAAATAGACTCACTTCAGCTTGCTTTATTACTGATGGGAGTTAGTTTAACAGAAGAGTTAGTAGCCTGTATATATTTTTTATATTTGGAGGAAGGGAAAATATTTTGAATACAATAAGACAAAATAATAATGTAAGATACAATCCTGAGAAAGTGTAAGAAATAGATGAGAAAACCTTCCTTTCTTCAGCTGTGAAGAATTTCTGCTACCTTAACACAAGACCTCTTAAGGAGATGAACTCCTTGACAGTTTACAGTCAGGAAGGAAGTGAAGAAGCAAACCACTTACATATACTTTGTGCAGTAGATCATGATGTAAAGATTCAGACACTGAAAGAGATGATTTACTTCAACAGGATGCTGCTTTCCCATAGTTCTACTGCTATAAGATCTGAGCTGGTATGTCTTGAAGTACATCATAGAATGTGGTGACACTGACACTTCATTGCATAGTGCGCGCATATCCTATGACAGCCTCAAATAGGACTGCAACAGTGCCTTGAAATGATGAGGCTGAGTTCATCTTAAGGCACGTCCTGTCCACAGAATAGTTGTGGAGACTTAGGACTTAATGAATCAATAGTAAAGCAGTGTTTCTCATTGTTCTTCCCAGGAGTTGCAGATGACTACTCCCAGAGTCAAAAGCCAAGAAGGCATGAATACTGCTGCATGTGAGGTCATTTTGAAATTGAAGGTGGAGATGGAGCACAGGCAATGTGCTACCATTCTTGCTGAGTGCAGTGAGAGTTTTGGGAGGTTTAGCAGTTTTGGTTGTTATTGTTTGGTTATGGTGGTGGTGGTTTTGTTTCAGCAGTGACTGTAGTGAAGCCTGCTGGTCCAGATTTCCCACTATATTTGAACATTCAAGCATAGATAAAATAATATATAGCACTCACTTCAAAGCCATCCAGACCTGTATTCATATCTTTTGGTACCCAAACATAACTAATTATGATACCTATAAAAAGCAGCATAGCTCAGGAGTAGCAAGTAGCCCTGAACCAGCAGCAGGGTATGTGTGACCTGAAAATACACACATATGTGACTCAGTTGTCAATAGATCACACTCAGTTTCATATTGAACTTGTCACCATATTGCTGCCTACTGCTGTTTCAAGGGCTATTGGTCTGTCATGACTGGCATGGGTTAGTACTACACTTTAAGTTTCAGACACAGCAGGCAAGGGTTCCCATCAGATGCAAGCAGCAGTAAGCTACAGTATGAGGAGAGTACTCACAGCTTCATTAGTCAACCACAAGTCTTGTTTAATTTGTGGAAGCAACTTTTCTTATTTTTTCATTATATAACACAGATAGAGCATGATTACTTAATATGATATTGTTCTACTCACAAAGAAGCAGAATTACTTCTGACAGGTTCTCAGCAATACCAGATGAAGTATTTACAGGTAAGCCAATAGGCACATAAAGAAGGAAGAGCTGAACTCACCCAAATGGTGAAGGGGCTCACTGGCTTTGCATATACCTACACAGGAATCAGCCTAGGTCTAAGAAAAGCTCTCCCTTTAGTGGCTGGCCCTTATTTGAGCCCAGGGTAGCTCTACTGTGGGGTTCTTATGATCAGGTGGGGAGCACAGGTTCCAAGAATTTGCCTGTTCTCCCCCAGCCAGCCACACCACTTCACCAGGTGCTCAATCACCAATTCAAGCCATGACCTAACAGTTCTCCTACAGATGTCCTTGCATGTATTTAATTGGTACATAAAAGGACACAAAGTTCTTTGTTAATATGAAGTTATTTAGTTAAAACACCCTAACAGTCATAAGAACCTTATGGTCACCAGTCAACTGTGTTAAACAGGCAATAAAATATATGAAGGTGTGGCACAGTCCTTACAGGTGAAGTGAGAGCAGTAGCGTGATATCTGCTATAGACAGGTTTTCTGTATCCTTTCATAACCTGTTGTGTCATAGTGGAGGCTGACTAAGCAGTCAGGACAAATGACTTCATGCTGCATCTCTGTGAACACATAGAATTGTAGACAAATACAGGAATGACAAGACCTTCTACATGAGGATTCTCCTGTTGATCTCCTGATCAACATACAATATGTTGATCAAAACATTTGTTTTTAAGAAATTATGGACCAACTATCCTAAGGCTACCCACAGAATAAACCAGCAAAGAATCTTCCAGGCCAATATATGGAAAGTAATCCAAGCCAGCAGGATCTGGACTGTAGCTAGACCTGTAAATATTTGGTCCTGACTGCATTAAGATGACTTTTTCAAACCAGACTACTCTGGAATTTTTTTTAAATTTTTTGGTTTTTTTGCCATATCTTAACACATCTTACATAAATCAGAATGGAAGTCATTTCTTTCACATGAAGATTTATGGAGACCAACTCCTGGGAACCAGAACCACAAGCAACAATGAGCAACTGAAAAAATTAAAATGTTACAAAGGAGATGACTTATTTCTCAATTGGATGATAACCAGAGATCCACTCATATTCATTCAAAGCCTTCTCAGAAGTGTTTCTTGCCTTTTGAGTGGCCCACACAACTCATCAAAAATTGTACAAAACAGGGTTATTTATTGCTTGCCACTTCACTTTCTGAAGCTGAAAGAACTCCAGAAAAGAGAAAGTGACAGCATGTATATAAAATGTATTGATAGGCCTTAGGCTAATTAAGGCCTTCATCATATGAATCAATGATCAGATACAGAGGCCAGTCAAGTGATTAAGTCAGTAATTCCCCCTTGGAGAAATCTAGGAAGATCAGTTTCAACAGCCTGAGCTTTTCCTTATATCAAAGTTATTCTTCTGAAAGGCACCACAGACAGCTCATCAGTCACTCCATGGGAGGTCTCCAGCCTCACAGGCTCTCAATCGCTCCCCAGATGGTCACAGTTCTTACTAAATAACTCAGTCACATCCTTACTGCAGAGGCTACCATGTAGAGTTACAGTTTGGTTTGTACCTGCACAGAGCCCTGCTGCCACAGCACTTTCCATGCAAACCGCTTAGGTAGACTTTCTACTTGCCTTAGTCCAGTTATGGCAAACATGAGGCTGAGCTAAAGGATGTGCCTGCATGCCATGTGACTGATGAGAAACAAAGAAGCTTTGGGGAGGACTTCATGATTTACCCAAGTGGTGACACGGGATGATAATTTTCCTTGAGTAACAGCAAAGCTGTTTTTTTTTCTGTTGTAGCTACTGGTGCTGACACTCTTGCAATTGCTTTTGGGAGCGGGAACTTCTGGGTATATCAATAACAAATATACATAGAGCCTGATGCTTCCACCAAAGGTTCTGCCGTTACTCTAATGCATCATTTCAGATTAGCAAAGAGCATAGAAGGCGAGTTAGACCGAAAAAACAGAAAATGTGATAAATGCATTTAAAATGTAAATGCTTAATCTTTTAGTAAGCAAACATGCAGATCTCAGAAAGTCAAAGAGTCAGAAAATACAGCAAAAGTTGGCAGTCAGGAAGGACACTTGGAAGCACCATGAAGAAAAATGTAACTAGTGTAAATCAGCAGAGTCTCCAGGAATGGAACTCTACCCATTTATGCTAGAAGACCATTAAGCTCTGTATCTGGGACGGTGCTCAGCAAAAGCTTTCTCTCGCAAATTTTCACTATCCCAGTTATGCTAGTTCAAAAGTGTCACTTTTTTTTGAAAGCTGACACTTCCCAACATAAAGCTTTCATTGAGGGGAGGGAGATTAAATTTGTCTTTCCCTTCATTTGTCTCCCTCAGCTGCACACTTTGGCTCTTTGCCCCAGAAAGACAAATATTATAAAAAATTTTACAGAGATTCCTGCTGCTTAGAAGATCATAGAATTCATTTTATTAGCAACAGCTATGAACAGCTCATACAATGTCCTACATGTTGGCAACAGACATCCCACCAATGACAGTATTTCCCAGAGAGCAATATAGATAGAAGATCTGTCTTATTAGACACATTCTTTGCCCGATTGGAAAGCAGACAAAGAAAAGAAAACTAGAAAAAATATCAGTTTTGTCAAGTAGTGTGCTCAAATTGGCAGTTTTCAGAGAAAAAGACTACAATCCTACATCACAAAATTCTCACTGATGTGGTAATTCGTAATTCCCATAACCTATCAAGAGGCCATTTAAGCATTTGTAGATACATATTCCTTCAGTTACAGAACACATAGGAATATTTGTATGTTAAAACAAAAACATAAAAGCAGTGGAGTTAAGCCATTGTAACACAGCTGCGGAATCAGAATCAAGCCAGTATTAATGACTTACATATATAAGACTCCCAAAGTTGTTTCACATGATAGTCTCCCAAGACTGGAAAACATCCTTGCACAGCAAGTAATTTGGCACAAATTGAAGGGGCACAACAGGAGGCATGTGTTCAAAGATACCTAAAGAGCCAACCACTAGTTTGGACCCCACAAGCCTTTGTGAGGACTGCAGAGCTTTCAGTACGTACCTTCAGATTTAGTGCCGTTTTAAAGGAATCTAAATCACAGACACCAAAATGTCAAGTGAACCAAACCGTTGCACATAAACAGGCCAAAGATACACTGCTTCTCCAAATATGATCATATCCAAATATGACTAAGGTAGACAAAGCTAGAGGCTAGACGAAGTTACTTCAGGTAAGCAAAAAGAAAGTGGCTGAAAATGCTTATACTCAGAGTTTTTAATAATGATTCACAATAAGCCTGAAGATGGTATTGAATGGAGATCCAAAAGTCTGTTCTGGATCTAATGCTGTTTCATAGTTTCATTAACAGCTGATATGAGGAAACGGAGCATTCTTCAATTTGTGAACAACACAAGAAGGATGGCCAGCAAGTGTGCTGGATGCCAACATAGTGGAGAATTGATCTCAAAAATTAGCCAGAATGTCATAAAGCACACCTAATTGAAATCATTATCTACAGAAATATAGAACGTAGAACTTAGTATTTAGGCTTAGTACTAGTTCTGGAGAAAAACATCAAATTTAGAATAGACTGATTTTGGAAAAAATCACTCTGTTGCAAACAATTAAAAGTCATGTCAGAATGTACAAGTAGGTGTCCAGTGTAAGAGAAGGTGAAATTAGCAAAGCTGTAGGTGGAATACTGTTTGGTCTCAAACAGAAATGCCCATCACAGAGCCATAGCATCACAGGATGGTTTGGCTTGGAAGGGACCTTAAAGACCACCCAATTCCAACTCCCTGCCATGGGCACGGACACCTCTCACTAGATTGGATAGCCCAAAGTCTGATCCAACCTGGCTTCTAACACTTGCAGGAATGCAGCCTCAACAGCTTCTCTGGGCAACCTCTTCCAGTGCCTCAGCACCCTCACTGTAACTAATTTCTTCCTACTATCTAATCCAAATATACACTCTTCTAATTAAATGCCATTACCCCTTGTCCTATCACTACACTCCATGTTATCACAGAGTTCCTCCCCAGCTTTCCTGTAGGCCCCCTTTAGGCACTCCATAAGGTCTTCCCAGAGCCTTCTCTTCTCCAGGCTGAACAATCCCAGTTCTCTCAGCCTGTCTTCTTAGGAGGGGTGCTTAACACCTCTTCCATGCATGCATGGCCCTGTACACACCATTCTCCTTTCTCATTAGGATAAGTAGATACTCTTAAAAATGTCTAACAAATGTTAGCAGCATGAACTACAGTGCCAAACAAATGTAGTTAAACTTGCACACACAAATCAGTACATTGTTACTTTAAGCCTTTTCTTTTCTGCAAAGCTATTAAACATCTCAAGAGACCAGTGAGGAAATGAGATCATAGCCTGACCTTTTTTGTCCCGGTGTTGGTCAACTTTCCTTCTGCAGTAGGACCGTAATAACACCTTTCTATCTTAATTTTTCTTCTCCTTCCTTCTACAATCTCATTCATAATATACATGATCATTAGCACCATTTCTCCTAAGGAAATTTAACTTTTACTGTCCAAAACCCTCTAACTCCACTTCCAAATCTCATCTTTTCCAAGGCTACGCATTTCAGGGATACTTCATAACTTGAAAAAAATGACAGAAACTCTGCACAGGGTTTCTCAGATTATCACTTGCTATATTAGACAACAGAAGAAGTATGAAATTCTGCCACATCAAAAGCTGTCCTGACTGCTTGAGTCTGTCCTGGAGACAGTCCAGAGTATCCCTTTGCTTAGCTCATCCTTCTGATTCAAGCTTTCTCTGAAAGGTACAGTGAGAGTTTTTATTTTGATGAGGTTTTTTGTTTGGTTGGTTGTTTCGTTATAGAGACTTCAAATTATTTTTATCAAAAGACACTCCTGCCAGTCTCAGCTTCCCACTCACACTCCCATCCGATATCTACCCGTGACCAACTGTCAGAGCACAATAAAGTATTCTGTTTATTAGCACCCAACTGAATTTGAGATGAAAACATCAAAGATTTCTTTTATTAGTGGCCTTTCCTTTGAACGAATGGAAACAGGAAAAGCTTTTTACACCTTTCCCACATCAACATTCTGCTGCGTAAGAGTTCCCCTATCAGCTTTCTGAGCATTTTGGCCCACCAGAGACACCACAGTCACAAGTTGAAGTCTCAGACTGGATTATAGATAGTGTTCTTGTGAAAATGAAATTGACATTGTTGTAGATAAAGGAAGTTCACAGCAATAACTTGGATTTTTGTGCTTCACGTTGCAGCTATGTACATCTACTGATTAGCAAGCATATAAATTGCGTTGTCTTTAAAGGGTTAAAATAGCCTGTATTCACCACAGATAATACATGTACTATGCTTTTATCACACACTTGATCAAAATAACCCCATCTTTCTGAACTAGACTTATTCTTTAATAGGCAAAACAAATACTGCTTTCTTTTGTGTGAATGAGGCAAAAAGTGTTCATCAGGGGTCAGATATGAAAACACAATACCAAGGATAAATTAACAATAAAAAATAATATATTTGCAAGAGATAGGGGAAGGTGTCATGAAAGAAGTTTACCGATTTTGGTCAGATATACACACAGAGCTTTCAGAAGATCTGAGCTAATGTATTTTGGTTGACCTTTATCTGCTGTAATCTATCTGAGGGATTGCATGGGGCCAAAATATGTGTGAAGAATTGATTCATAAAATTCCTGACATGTCTGAAGTAGAAACATTAACTACAGAAATAAAGCTAATATGGCATTTATTAATTAACATCTAGCATACAAATTTCCATTTCAATGTGACATTAAAGATTCATAAACTGTATCCTTCTCTAAGCAAAATACTGCAATAAGAGATTGTTTCTGAAATTCATAGAATCACAGAATGGCCTGGGTTGAAAAGGACCTCAAAGATCATCAAGTTTCAACCCCCCTGCTGAGTGCAGGGTCGCCAACCACTAGACCAGGCTGCCCAGAGCCATGTCCAGTCTGGCCTTGAATACCTCCAGGGACTTTCTGTTCTGTTCAGTTCTGTTGCTTTCCCTTTAAATGAGAATTTTCTTTCTAAACACTTGTGAATTTTCAAGAGAAATCACATAAAATTCAAGAACTTTTTTTTAGCAGGAACTGTCGGTAAACTTCTATACAAACAATATCAACTTCGTTATAAATATATATATGTATTTAAAAAATCAACCATTTTTTTCTTCCATGCACTAGCAGACAGTTTTGGTGATGGTTAATAAAGAAAAGGAATTCAGTGCAAGTTTTAATTGACAAAATATTGACAATTTAAACTCAGCATTGCTGTATCGTATTTAATTGGGTGATTCCATCCAGTTTTCCAAATCTGTATTATTAGTGTCAGAATTGCAAATGTGCTAATTAATAGTATAAATCACAAACAAATGCTACAGACCCCTTCCCCGGGCACTAAGAACAATCCATATCCAGTAACCACTTCTAGGATCACCTTTTCACATCTCCCAAACTAGCACAGGCCCGCAGGCTCCACGTTGAGCAATTCCAGGTCCTCGGGGTGTGAAGAGGCAAACTGCTGCACCAACGTAGGCTGAGTGAGACTATTTGGCTGAGCGGCAATCCAGCCACAGAGGCACAGACTTCTCTGCCCCTCTCTGTGTTTCCCATGCCCAGCTCCTGGCTCCATATCCTTCTCAAACCTGTGACTGCACCTGCACTTTGTTTGCTACAGTGATTATAACCATATATATGGGCAGATGCAGAGAAATAGGATGAAATGCTCACGTTTACAGTGCAGCATATGGAGAACAGAAAACGTAGTGTCAGTATGATAAATGCCAGGTCTAGGAGAAATTGAGGGTAATTTTTGTATGAAAAAGTATTCCATTTTTGAAATATCAACTTCAAATGAGCATAAACCCAATTCTAAATGGTTCTCCACTTCAGAAACCATATTTAATGCGATACAGAATTATGACAGATGTGACTATAGGTGACTACCTCATATTTTTTCCTCAAGGCTCACTTCTCTCACAAGCCCCGCTGATGCAGAGCAGAATTATTGCAACTTTGGAAAAATATGACACTCTTGATAAATAAATTCCATATGTACTGTAAATTGCCACAAGCTTACACTGTCGACCTGCTAGCTGGAAATCACCAATGCAGGGAGCTGTCCTAGCACTGCACAGAGTGGAGGACATTCACTCAAACAGTGATAGGAAGGATGTTTGAGGGGAGATCAAAGAGTTCTATGAGGATTTAATAGAATCATAGAATCATAGAATGGCTTAGGTTGGAAAGAACTTTAAAGATCTTTGAGCTCCAAGCCCCTGCTGTGGGCAGAGCTGCCCCCCACCAGCTCAGGCTGCCCAGGGCCCCATCCAACCTGGCCTTGAGCGCCTCCAGGGATGGGGCACCCACAGCTTCTCTGGACAGCCTGTGCCAGCACCTCACCGCCCTCTGAGTAAAAAAATTCTTCCCAAATTTTTCCCTCTTTTAGTTTAAAGCCATTCCCCCTTGTCCTATCTTTGTGAAGGATGGCTGAATGGGAATGCAAACAAGTCAACAGCTGTAGGTTTAAAGCATTCCTAGAATTACATTTTCATCAAGCAGTGCAAGCTGGTGTTACCTTTCTATACGTAGCTAAAAAAACGTTCCCTGTCATTGCTATCAGGTTTATAGCATCTCCACATTCCCTGGACACTGATCCTGGGTATGTACACATGAGCCATACCATAGCATATTTTCTACCTAGTCGGTAGCTTATAGCTTCCTTGAACTGAAACTTCTTAAAGCCTTTCTGTTTGAATGTGAATGAATTAGAAATTATGAATCACTTTTTGTTCTGCTTTCTGACTTTTCAGACTATTTTCCATGTACTTTCTAGACAGGTTTTACTCACTCAAGCAATTTAACACATAGAGAATTACAAAGAAAACTGAGACAGGATGGTCTTTTATGTTTTAACTTCTAAGTCACAACTGTCTTCAGCCTGCTGTGAAAAAACATCAAAACTAGATTTTTATCAGACAATCTGACTTTAAAGGTAAGAATTAAAGGTGAGATAGGCAAATGCTTGTGAACAATTACTTCCCTCTTATCTGAACAGAAGGTATCTAAATATCTAGGCAGTTTTGACAGCACTAGTCCTTTGTATTTTATCAGAAAGCTGCTTCAGCAGAAAAGAAAGCAGAGATGACAAGTAACCAGGTGTCCCCAAACTGTTAATGGAGAGGTATCTGTGTACTATAGTTCCATTTCTATTTCTTGAGATTATTAATGTATTGCAGTTCGTTCTAAGTAGTTCTAAGACTAAACATTACTGGCATGTATTTATTTATATATATATATATAAATTAAATATATTTAGGAATAGTTTTTTCTTGTAAATTGTTATCAAAATAGCAGAAGCATCCACAATGGCTAATCTCTCTCTTCCCAGTGCAGGGAGACAGGCCTTCTATAAAGGGATTTCCTTCAAGAATCTCACCTTATTGTCTTTTACAGACCATTCAAATGCAGGTGTAAACTACAGCCCAGCATAGCCCCTGCCTTTCTCCACTGGCTACACAAGTTGCTCAGGAAGATCTTCACTAGGCCAGATTAAGCCTTTAGGAATATCCTTGTATTATGCTTGATTAAAACTGCTGAAGCTAAGCAGTAGATTTCTAAAAATTCTCTGGAATGCTGAAGGAAATTCAAGCTTTGCACCAACATGGAAATCGGCCAAGCAAGAATAGTGCATCGCTTCACCTGTTCTTTGAATTTGGCATATCAACATAATTATGTTTTCAGTGAATGTGGTTGCACACCTCTGCAGCTGGCTAAAAATATGAAAGAATGTCTGGACCCGTCTGCAAAGGCAAATCAAAAATATGGTTCTTGTCTGTTGTTGATTGGTAGTAATGAGTTGTTTGGCTTGCAAAGATTTTTGGTTTGCAAAGATAAGGAGAAGGCTGAGGAAGAAACCAATCCAGATTCTTGACCCTTTATGCAAATAATCAATTTTGTAGGTTAGATCAGTCCTCTATCTTTAATAGTCTTCTCACAAAGGAAGTGCCTGAAAAAGGATTTCCTAAGATGTTCTGTAGGGAGCAGAGAGGCACGTGCTTTAGGTACCTAAAGAATGACTGATGGCAAAAAATAAGACATACTGTAGAGTTTAGAAACTTGTATGAGTTGGCAGCAAGTAAACAGATGTTTTTGGCTTGCAATTTTAAATTTGGGCATGCACTTCTTTTTCTGGGTTGAATATCAAAATACTAAAAGAGAGCAAGGAGACAAGACCTACTTACAAGAGGAGAACCACTTACCAGACCTCCCCATCTGAATAGAGGAATTACAGTGCAGGTAAGAGGATATTTATTTTAATTTATTTAACTTCCATATGTTTTGGAGAGCCTACAGTTTTCAAGTCAGGATTTTGCATTTGATGAAAATGGACAGATAAAGTAGACAAGGCTAACCCAAGTCAAATCCTAAGCAAAATGGCACAGACTGTTCTTCCATTCCAAATTAAAATCACAAGATTTTTCACCCTTCTCTGTTGCCTCTGAAGATGTTGATTTATTTCTCCTTTTTTTTTTCTGATCAAAGCAATTAATTCAAAACTGAGAAGTCATCAATTCATGTTACTGAGTTCATTGTTTTTGCAGAATAACTTGCGTTTAGAAATTATGGTAGAAATGCAGACTACACTGCAAAAAGAGCAAACAATATCTTTCTAAGAGGAAGTCTTATTAAACTTGAAAATTTATAAAAAAAATACAGGAAATATTTCTGCTCAGTTTTATCATTTTATCATACCTCCAGATTTTACAAATATGAAAAACATCATTCTTCTTAAATCATAGAAGACTACACTGTCAGAATGGATAGTTTACTTATTGCTTGAAAACATGTTTAGTTAGGGCTCTACCCTGAGAAATGCCAGTGGAGACTTCATGTATCAGTGTTTGCCCAGGCAAAATTTGTATTTGTTCATGTAAATGTCCAACTAGAACACATAAATATTGATTTGTTTGCATAAGGAAGATATTTTTACTGGCAAGAACTTTTGAAAGTGAGGTCTAACATCTAGTACCAGACTATTTAATGGCCTTTAAAAAAAAAACATTAGCAGGCAATTTTTTTGAAGCTTGTCAAAACATAACAAATTTGAAATATATATGTTCAAATATTCAGGTTTGACCGTTCTGAATCTTCAATGCAGCATTTCAGAAAGAATAAATTTTCATAGAAAGAAAGAAGGACTTCATTTAAATCAGAAACCTGGGAAAATAAAGACATATCTTTGGTTCCCGTTACTGTAACAAACTTCTCTGACACTAGGCAAGCATCATAATCACTCAGTCCCTTAGTACCTAGTTGGAAAAAAATGGGAATACTGATACTTCTTTTTCCTGTCTTGCTTCGTTAACCTTGAAGTTCTTTGAGAACAGGATTGTCCCTGGTTATGTACGGTTAGGATTTGCAGGAATAAGACACAGTTCTCAACTGGAAGTTCCAGAAACTACTGGAGCAGGAGTGCAGTTTCCACCTGTATTACTATGAAATGTAACCAATTTCTGAAATAAAGCTTTTTTAATAAAAAATATTTTTTTTTGTTTGGAAATCAGCAATATAAATTTGGTATGTTTTCAGTTAAAACAACTAGTGTTCACAAATATTGTTACTTACCATATACAAAGAAAGCCAAAAAATTTTCATTCAACTCAACTGAGCAGCACTAGACGTCTCTTGGTTTATGTTACTGGCATAGAAAAGGTTTGTCAGCCTCTGAAAGCTCATGAGATTTGTGTCAAACCAACGGTGTAAATTATAGAATCATAGAATCACCGAAGTTGGAAATAACCTCCAAGATCATCTAGTCCAACCATACAGCTATCACCAATATTTTCCCATTAAACCATGTCCCTTAATACAACAATTAAACGTTTCTCTAACACCTCCAGAGATGGTGGCTCAGCAACCTCACTGGGCAGCCAATAACAGTGCCTGACCACTCTTTCCAAGAAAAATATTTACAGGAAAATTATATCTGTTTGAAGTCCAACCACATTCCTCTTGAAGCTGATGGTACCATTTCAAAGGAATTGGGCCTTGTTGAATTTCAGGATATATCTGGGCTAACAATAACCTAGACTCACCTACATGGTGAGTTGCAAAATTTTGCATAACTGCAAAATTCAGAGACAAAGCTGGGTAAGTATTTGGGAACAAGCAAAGTTTTCAGTGCACTATAGGAATATGTCTTTCGCTACACTTGATGAACCATCACCAACTGGAGAGGACTGAAGACTCTCAATCTACCCAAATATGTTGTCTCCTCAGGAACAAGAAACAATAGTAACTGAGCAGCTCACATCACTTGCAATGCTAGATCCATTACATTGGATACAAAACATAATCCATTTTTACCAGTGAATAATTTTGATGTACCCTTTGTTGTTCAAAAACTTCTCTTCAAGTAGTGGCGCCAATATGTTCATTGTTGAGAAACCATTAGAATAATATATTCTCTACAACTCTTTTGTGGCCTTTTAAATTACTGTTACTGTCAAAGTAATATCTGTATTTTGTGAAAAGAATAGGAATGCAGTTTGCTTTTTGCTGTGTATACTCAGAAAACAAATCCCTGTTCCTATAACTTGACAATCAACCTCCTTCACTATTTCACTGCAGTCAGAGCATTTGTGGAACTATAGTTCCACTTGCCACCCATAATGCTCCTCTAAATTCTTCTGTTCTTCTTCAGAAAGTAGTCAGTGAAAAACTGAATTAATTCATTTTTCCAAGTCAGGCAAGGCTTTTGAAGCAACCACATAATTTGGCTTTTGGAGAAATTGTATGATTCTTTTCCTTCCTTCTCCTTTTTCCCCTGTATCCCCCAGAAGGGCTGAGCACGGGTGCTTGGAACATTAAAAGGGATCGCTAGAAGCTGTATTGTGCCATAGATAAAAACAGAACATCTGTATGTTAACGCTCATCTCTCACTTCAGAAAGGCATGCATTCTGCATCCTGTGGAAAAAGCTGAGCAGTTCCCAGCCAGAGGCTGTAGGTTATAAAGACATTGGAGTTATATGTGTGTCTGGAACATGAGTAGGTTATACACATGATTTATTTCTTATTTTATAGTTATTTTTCTCTTAAAGTCATCTCTTTCACACTACTCAGCCCATGCTATTGCTTGCAGCTAAGTTCAGACCACCCTTGAGCAGAGGTACAGAGACTGAAAGGATATATTGGTTTAACAGTACCCACATTGCCTTTGTGCAGTGAGGATCTCTGTGCAAGCTATTACGAGCAGCTCCCTGTCCCATTTTTGCTATAGAGCTGTACAAACAGTTGGAGTGAATAGGATATGTCCTGAAAGGTCAACTTTTGATCTTAATTATTCTGATGTATTCCCATTAAATGTATGGTCTCATTTTTGCCAGTGAAAAATTTACTTCAGTTCTACTCTGAATCCTGAATTTATAAACATGGCTTTCTTATTCTTCCCTCCCATTTGTCTCATCATAGAATCATAGAATTGCTCAGGTTGGAAATGACTTTCAAGATCATCAAGTGCAACCACAACCTAACCATACTACCCTAACTCTAACAACCCACCACTAAATCATGTCCCTGAGCACCACATCCAAACGGTTTTTAAACACATTCAGGGATGGTGACTCAACCACCTCCCTGGGGAGCCTGTTCCAGTGCTTAACAGCCCTTTCTGGAAAGAAGTTTTTCCTGATATCCAACCTAAACCTCCCCTGGCGCAACTTGAGGCCATTTCCCCTTGTCCTGTCACCTGTCACCAGTGAGAAGAGACCAGCCCCGCTCTCCCTGCAATCACCTTTCAGGTATTTGAAGAGAGCAATGAGGTCTCCCCTCAGCCTCCTCTTCCCCAGACTAAACAGCCCCAGTTCCTTTAGTGGCTCCTCATAGGGCATATTCTGCAAGCCCTTCACAAGCCTTGTTGCCCTTCTTTGGACATGCTCCAGCACCTCAATGTCCTTTCTGTATTGAGGTGCCCAAAACTGAATGCAGTACTCAAGGTGGGGCCTCACCAGTGCCGAGTACAGGGGCAGGATTACTTCCCTAGTCCTGCTCACCACGCCATTCCTGATACAAGCCAGGATGTGATTGGCCTTCTAGGCCACCTGGGCACACTGCTGGCTCATATTCAGCTGTCTTTCCATCAGCACACCGAGGTCTCTTTCTGTCAGGCAGCTTTCCAGCCACTCCTCCCCAGGCCTCTAGGGTTGGTTGTGGCTGAGGTTGTTGTGACCAAAATGCAGGACTCAGCACTTGGCCTTATTGAAACTCATGGTTTTATAGGACTTCACAAACCATGGTAACAGGTGGGTAATTAAATGTCAATTAATCTGTAGGAATACTCCCACAAGTGTATTAATGCCACATGTATATATATACCACTAGGGAAAATACAGATTAAAAATTGTATTTAAATATAACAGTACATACACTGCAAATATAACAGCATATTCATAGTAAGTTCAATGTATTTCTAAGAATTTAGCTCTTTTCAACAAAAAATACATGCAGTGCTAATTTCCTGTCATATGATATTAAAACATAGCAAGAAACACTTATTTTTAAAAATAGCTGTTAAAATACAAAAACGCATATATTGCTTGTTACTGTATTAGAGCAGATACATAGGGTGTAAAGAGAGAGCATTTTGTGTGGACCATACTAGGTCCTTCTTTGTATCATGCACAAACTTGCTGGCTTCTGTTGCTTTCAGAAGTTTAATGCTAAGCTGAAATGATCTATGCTTCACTGTCCTCAACAGGTACATGTCCTCTTAGTCTACAGAGAACATCCTTGGCAATTTTTCATCCCTATTCCAGGCTATATGAGTCCTTTTTTTTCCAGAATCACCTCCCTCAAATCAATCCATTTGCACACATCACAAAAACACTGTGATTTTACAGTTGATTAACCAGTTTTCTGTAATTCAGAAATCTAGTGGTTTGCTTGAGTCAGATAGGCATGTAGAATGGGTACAAACCCACTGGATAACTTTTAATTTTTAAAAAGTAATTCATAGAAAAGTAATGTTAAAATATCTGTTTTCAATTTATTTGAAATAATCCTATCAAAAAAAATCACATTCAGGCACTGGCTATTGTTACATATGCAACAACCATAGATATAACAAAGGAGGCTTTATGTAAAAATATAGAGTGTATTCTCTAGATGCCAACCATTCACAAGATAATCTGATTTATTAGAACTTCTGACCTCTATATTGAGTAAGTGAAGTTCAAGGCCCAGATCAAGAGGAAATTAAATAGTAAATAAACTGGAGTTACAGAAGTACTGGAGTTACTTGAATACTGGAAATATTCAAGGCAGAAAACTCCATTCACTTAGATTGCACAATCTTTTCGAGCCTGTTTTTCACATCTATTCATGACAAGTGTGCTGTAGGAATTGCTTTCCAAAATTGTAAATTCAGTGTGAAAACCAAAGAACAGATTTTGTTTGCAGGTACTTGTCATACCTACATTCATATTTGAAGCACAACTTTCAGATTTTTCCTTAGCTGGATGTAATCACCATTATTTTCTTCCACTAACTTTTGACCTGGGCCTATGTATAGAAAAGAAAAGGCATTATATTGTGCATATCAAGCACCTATAAAGAATAATAAACAGGGCTGGAACTATAACAGTAAAGGTACTTGCACTGCTCTAACAACTTGCCCCACTAGATCCAGTTGTATTGTTCCCGTTGCTGGTATTTTATACCAGAACTTCTCAAGTTCAGTTCACTCAGTCATGTTTGTTTACTGTGGTCAGGAGCACATCTAAAGACCATGCCTAGCCTACTGTGAGATTTTTCATTAGCCTTTATTCTAACACCAGTGAACTGCTCAGGAATCACTACATTGATAGTTATTCATCATCACTGATTTCCCGGAAATCTTTACCATGGATTTCCATGCATACATCAGCTTTCTCATCGAAAACATTACATCCCAATACCAAGATCTCCTCAATCCTATTGGTTGTGCTCATCACACCACCACATAAAAACGGCCTTAGACTAAGCTACAGACAATGCAACATTGCAACTTCTTGTTAGCTGTCAGTGGCTACATATCTCATTGTCTTACATGTGCTTTTTTATTCTTGCCACTTCAAGCACAGTTGTCAACTATAGTTTATATCATATTTTCTGTCTACTTCATGGTTAATTGACTATTAGCACATATTAGCACAAATTAAATGTCAGTAAAGGCCATCTACACCATAGAAAGAATTTTGCAACTATCATGGCACTTTTTCAATTCCTGCTTTAAAAATTAGCAAGAATCTTCCTACCTTAGTAGCACTTCATGTTCATTTAAGTAGAGATTTCATGTATTTGTTGTACTCTGCCAGAACAACACTGAATACTTGAGAATCCAATTTTTTTCTATTTGGCCACATTACTGTCTTGAGCTATAGTACCACTTATCATCTTGTAAAATCAGATATTCTTTTTATATTCCCACTTTTTCCCAAGAAGTTGGCAAGATGAAAATATCTGATCCACAACAAAACGAATTTTTTCTCTAATTCCTCCATATTCTCATACTAACTCAAGATGTATGTGTAGCCATTAAGCATATCTAAAGCTACAAATGTTAGATGGCATCTTATATGGAAAGAAATTCTTGCAGTAGTCTTTTGCTCTTCTCACCTTAGTAAATAGGGCTTCAACACCCACTTCTTGTTTACTTTTTTTTTTCTTCAAAATTTCTCACAATAAATAAATACTTGTTTAGCTCTTTGATTTAACTTATTGGTTCCTTTGCTTTAATAGCTCATCAGAAACTTTGTTGTTCCTCTGACCACTTCCTTATACTCCTAAAAAAACTAACAACGATGCTTCCTCAAGTGGGTTAGAAGCCTAGGAAATGGCTCAGAATCACTGCCTTTATCCACTTCACCACTGAGATGCTGATACATGACTGCATGCCTTATACCTGAGCTATAGTATCAGTGCTCAATCAATGGTCTTCTAAAGTCAGCTCCTGGTGATTTAACATCATGACATGATTCTTGCTTGTTCTTTGGGTCATCTGTTTTAGCCATGTCTGTTTCATATTTTCACTTCTTTAAATCTGCAGTTTTCTATCTTACGCAGTATCATCCTGCATCACAAGTAGGTTTCCTAAATTTGAATGTAAGCCTTTTGTCTTAAGAGAGTTTGTGGTTGGTCTGGTAGAATAGGGCTCCATCTCTGAATGGTAATGCAAACACAATTGCACAAACTAACAATGGTCTTTAGATCTACAAAACTGATCAGTGCGATTCCACTGTATGGTGTGTCACAGATATAGTTCCTTCTCCTTTCCTACTTTAATACTTCAGTATCAAGATAATTTTAATGTCAATACTGGAGGCTGTTACATCTTCCTTGAGTTCTTCTAGAGTTGATTTACTGTTGCTTCAGTGAGAGCACGTACACTGGTACCACATTTGCTTACAACTGGCTTCAAAAACAGTGACGACATAGATAACTTTTCATTCTGAAAGTTTCCATTTCTTTTCCATTCTTCTGAGATTAGGATGTTCTTTTGAGATAATTACTTCACCCCATTTGGATGGGATTTGGCCTTTGATGAGATCCAGATGTTCCACGTTCTCAGCTCTAAATCCATTTTTCATACCTGAGTAATTTATCTGTATTATTGTTTATCTGGGATAATTACTTGGCTTTTTATCAAAAGGAGAAGAATGTTCAGCCTTTGCCCACTCACCAGGCTAGAAGACCAGATCCTGACTCTGGTACATCCTCTCTAGCCTGCCCATTTCAGAAGGTTCTGCTTGCAGCAGAACGTTTGGCACAACTCCCAGAGCCATGGGAACACACAAGAGCTGCCACCATGACTGGAGACTAATTTAGAGTAACAAAGAGATTTAAGGGAAAAGCAAAGCAGCTCACAAACAAGTGGCAGACAGAGGCAGAGCTAAATTTATCAAGCAACACATTCTGTCCACTCTTTGCTCATTCATCTCCAATGACTCTGTTTGTGAGCATAACTGTATTTTTCTGCAGGGATGTTTGAGATTACATTTTTATGACTATCATGGAACAACACGCTAATTCCCCCAAAATAAAGCTTTTTGATTGTTTGTTTGTTTGAATAATTAAATTCCAGCCAAAAGATTTGGCTTCTTCAAAGAGGGCACAGAACATCCTTTCTAATATTCATGAAAAAGTGTTATAGATGAGACTTCTTCTGAGTCCCAACATGCATAGAATCATTATTAATTTCATTAACTGCTTTAATTTTAGACAGTGAAATGAACTACAAAGCAAATTTGAAATATCTGTAAAGAATAACTTCCTGTAGCAGAAAGTAAACAGGACACTTGACACTTTGAAAAGAAGAACCATATTTTTTTATCATCTTTATTTATAACCTCTAAATTACTCTTCAGCCAGACATTATACAAAGAACAAGGATAATACTTTACTAGGTGTGCTGCAACCCATTTTTAAAAGGATGGTCTAAATAGTTTGTAATATTAGAATTGAATATTTATGGAATCTAGTAAGAATAGCTCAGAGAGACTGACAAACATTTAACTGTTTACTTAAAAAGAACAAATAAGAATCACAGAATCATAGGATTTGGAAGGGACCTCTGGAGATAATCTAGTCCAACGCCTCCCGCTAAAGCAGGTTCCCTAGATTGATTTGTGTAGGAAAGCGCCTAGGTGGGTTTGGATACATGTGAATGAAAACTGAAGCTTTAATTGGCCAACAAAGAGTATTAAGGGGCAAATGAGTAATGTCTTACTATGACTTGGTAGTAGAAAAAACTATCTTCTACATTCACTCCCACTCCACAAATAAAAATAAAAAAATCATACCTTACTCAGAAATAACAGAGAATTATTTTTAGGCATTTCTATGGTCACACAATTAGAATTTGAAGCATATTAACATTTCTCACATATTGCTCCAGACTACAGATAAAAAATTCTGTGGCACTACAGTTGTAGTGGAAGTTACGGTTGTTCATATCCTTTGCACATTGTTTCTCCCTATTATACCCCAATACAATCAATTTATACAAGGGAATCAACTCTACAATATTTATTAGGGAATAAAATTAAATATATATATATTAATCATCTGTATGCACAACCAGCTGACAACTTTTACTCTACACCTAAAGGATTAGATTATCCTAAAATACTGTCATGTTTGGTCATGCAAAGCAATAGACATGGAATTCTTTGTGAAAACTGATGTTTGTTTTGAAAACTGTGGTTTTTGTGAATCTCTTCTGGACTTAGACTGATCTCATCGTAGAATATATAGAATAATATTTTTTCCCTCACAGGCCTCAGCTGCACTTGGATGGATTTGCTGTTCACCATCAACAAAACTATCTACTCAAAATGGGAATTTACTGAAAGCCAGCAGAACACTAAAAACTCACCCCTAGCTCACAACAACCAGTTTGTAGGATATGCAGTACAGTGAGACGTGTACATTTAGAGCCTGCTTATTCATGGCTATTTGAAGCCATAAGAAAACACATATATCAGATATTAATATTTTGACTTGGATGTGTACTCATGCTGCAGTGATGAAAGAGGAACATTACCCCCAAGGCACTGTCCACACCATCCTCAAAGTTGCCATTTGGCAACAGTCCAGAAGCCATAAATGTGTCAAGTCCAGGGGCCAAGATGCGTCAAGAATATTTCCCAGGTACACGATGACCTTTAAGTTTTCTTCTGCATACTCATTACAATGCAACTGATAAAAGAAAGGGGACATTGTTGCAGTTCTATGGTCACACAATTAGAATTTGATCCACCATTAACGCTTTGCGCATATTGCTCCAGACTATAGACAAAAATTCTTGTGGTTATTGTGGAAGCTATGGACAACAACACAAAGTGGTAGGAAAAGAATTTAAGAGTTATGCTGCATTTAATACATGACAAGAAACTATTGACTCATGAAAAGACTGACAAGATTAAATAATTAAGTAGCAATATCGTTTAAAAAGCTACAGTAACAGAAAGTGGAACACTGGAGTAAAGCAGGGCTTTTAAGCTTGTGAAAAAATGTGAAAAGGTGGAACATGAAAAGCTTGGAAAATTATATGCTGACAAGTCTCTTCTCAAACCCAAAAAGAGTAGTAGAAAATTACTCCTTGTAAATTTAAAGCACTTTAGTTGAGAAAACACACGTTGAGCTAAGCCACATTAATTCACTATGGGGCTTTCAGGAAGTGAAATTGTACCTTTACCTTCTTAGATTTTGCTGAAATCAGTTCCTTTTCTCACACAAAAGAAGGGGAGGGCAGGGCAGGAAGCTGCAAAAGCCAGCAAGTGTAGTAATAAACACTGTCCCTTCTAAACACTGTCCTTTAAAACACAGCCCTTGGAAAGCATCAAAAATGGAAACGTATTTCATAAACACAATTGGAGGCAGCTGCCAAATGGTATCTGCAATAATACAGTAATGTGCCAAAATTATGCTACTGGCTGATCAGCTTCCCCTGTAATTTGGACACTGAGTCAGATATTTTACATGATACTGCAGATGCTGAGTTTATGGTTGCTCAGGCCTGTAGATACTGACAATTACCAATACCAAACATAAGAAAAAGTCCTCAAAGTCCAGTGGAAGGGTAACAGACAAGACATACCAATAGAAAATCCAAACTAACCTCAAGAAAGATGTTTAGGTGCTAAAATTTAGTTTCTCCACAAGACTTTGTTTCTATATCATAAACATTTGTCCATGTGGTAACACCACAAACTCTGCTACAATAGCGTCTGGTTTTAACACAATCCACCTAGAAATCTGAATTAAGAAAAGCAGAACTGAATAGAAAATAAAGAAAAAAAAAAGGAAAAACACGTTTTTCCAAAGTATCTCCAGAAAGACAAAAAGAGGCAAAAATTCTATGGATAACAAAAGCAAGCAGGCAGTGAAAACCAGTTAGAGAAGAATCAAGAGGAAACACATATTCAGAGATGCTAAATTGCTTATTTAAGAAGTGATTGAAGAAGATCCCAGAAGGCAAGTTTAGGGCCAGCCTAGAGTGAGTAAGGAAAGATTTCTTAAATAGCAAAGAAATTAAGAAAGCAATGGGTGAAAACTTTCAAGAACTGCTAAACAAATTCATACTAAAAATATATATATATATTCTCAGCAAGAGGCATGTAACACATCACATTGCAAAGTAGTAAACGAGTCAGTAAAAGAGATTACAGCTAATAACCATGCAGCTGAAGGAAGCTCTGGCAGGTTCAAAGCACTGGTGGTGTGTCAGAAGATAGTGTTGGGACACTGGAAAAAAACACAAAAATCCACCGTGAGTACACATTCCTTGAAAGAAAATGTCTTACAGAAATTCTGATGTTGAATGGCCTAAAAGTGCTAAGATTTGCCAGAGTTCAACTACTTGTTGCCTTTTACCTTATCCGTAAAAATATTTTGGTAGAGTTTTGAACAAAATTCTGAAAGGGGAGCCAGTTAATGGAATATAAAACAGACCTGAGCTAAAGCATATCTCCATAAAATGGCATTGTAAGACAGATTATGGGCTTTATGGCTTGGGACAGCTAGAAGTGACACAGGACAGGGATGTAAGAGAGCTATCTTTGTGCTCCAGTAACGTAATGGCAACGAGACAATTTCAAGCCCATTTTCTGTAGCCTGGGACTTTAACCTGGTGTGCAGATGAAACTGTGATATTTTTGTGTTGTCATAGACATTCTCTGGAAAAATAAGCTCTCTTAACTTCTGCATCTGCTTTGCAGCATATAAGATAATGATCCATCCCTAGAAAAACTGCCGTATTGGATTGTATTGTGAATGAGAGAATGGTCGGGAGTGGGATCAGTGCTGTTATGAAGAAGCAGATTCAACTTTGGCTCAAAATATCACTTCTTTTCAGAGGCAAGGGTCCAACACCAAGACTCCCTGAGGAGTGGGATTTGTCACAAATAGACTATTAATTTGCATTTTTTTCCCTATATTCTCTATTTTATTTGTGAGATTTGGCCGTTTTTCCTCTCTTTATCAAAATGCACTTGTGCAGTAGCTATTCCATTGTACATTTACCTGAAACATTGTATAGTAATGAAGCACTTCATGTATGTATTAGCGAAGTGGGTCAGAGCACAATGTTTAGTTGGTTTACATCCATGAGTGACCCTATTAAAGTCAACTAGTTTCCCTGTACAGTAAAAGTTATGTGTCCTGAGTACTCTGCTGAACTGGAATCATAAAGAGGGCTGTACCTGCCCTGAACAAAGGTGGACAAGAAGTAAGCAGAATCCAGATTCTCTGTGGAGGACATGATTCTGTATGTCAGGTGATCAAAAGAAAGCTGAAAGTAAAACTTCTTTGTTTTTTTCATGAAATCATTTCAGGTCTCCCTTCTCCTTTGCTTGTTCTAACACATTAGATCTTTGAATTGTAAACTGATCTATATTCTTTCTCAAAAGAAAACTTCTTACAAATTTCTGTTCACAATAAGTTTATGAGAACAATGTTTTGCATGCATATTGGCAAAATTTAATGTCAGTGGTATTTTATGTGTCTCTTGCAGACATGGATGGTGACGCACAATGAGCACATCTTTGTGCATAGGAGTGAGATGGTCACAAAGTATTTCAAGATAGGACTAAAAGAAAATGTCAGTATTAGCTGTCATTGTTAATAAGTACAAATAAGGTAAGAAAAAAGAGCTAGGTAGCACATACAATGCAGTATAAATTCCAGTACATTAAGCTTTACCAAAGTGTCTGTGTTGTGCTATTAAACACCGAAAATCTGCATTAAGATAGTAATAAATTTGTGAAGTAAAATGTTTAGAAGTTAAGAAAGGTTAAAAATAAAGTTTTTTATGTAACTTTAATCAAGTTCCTTTGTGCTTTTATACAACACTGAATAAGCAAATTAACTAATTTTCTACCATTTTTTCTAGGCAACTTCTACCTCAGCTTGGAAGTCAACCAGCAAGGTATTCAGTTAGTCAGTGAGCACTTACAGCACTTACAATTGAATTTCCCATTCCTGATCTAGTGGAAGGCGTCACAGCCCATAGAAAGGGATTGAATCTAGATGATCTTTAAGGTCCCTTCCAACTCAAACCATTTCATGCTTCTATGATTCTATAAATTCACTAATGGTACTTATCACTGTAGCTTCTGAGTAAAAGAGTGTTTACAGATGTAAACTAGTTTATCTTTGTAGTACTGCTGTGAAAAGATAGGGCTGACTATCCTCAATTTACATTGGAATGGAAGAAAAAAAAGGTCAATTAAAGAGAAAAATATTCATTAAATTTGATGAGATGGATTAGGAGTTCTTAGTGAAGCATTTTATATATTCAGCACTAGGGTTCTGTTGATTCCATCCCAGACAAGAGAGTAAAGCGACAGCAGAAAATAAAGAACAGCTCTTCTTCTTCTGTCTTCATCTTCTGTCTAATTTCTCACACAAAGAGCAGGCTACTTGGATGTGCAAGCCTTCTCTACTAGGAAAGCACGGTCAATCATTGTAAAAAGTTCAGGGAGACACCAAAGAATAGGCATACAACATAAGTAGAGACTCCTATAGAATCACCAGGGTTGGAAGAGACCTCCAAGATTATCCAGTCCAACCATCCACCTACCACCAATATTTCCCCACTAAACCATGCCCCTTAGTACAACATAATTCACAAGGAAGGTAAAAAGCTTTTTTTTTTTTTAATTTAATCAAGTAGTTGGGCTCAGAATTATTCTGTTGCGGAGTTTTGAGAATTGGAATACAATAACTTCACTTTTTTAGGACGTGCCACGTTGTTAAATTAGATTTTACTGATAATAGTATCTACAGATGTTGTATTAAATACATTTTAGAAATATATCAGCAGATACAAGATATGGCCTTGTTATGACCTGTAAAATAAATGATGCAGGGTATCTTTGATATTTTACAGTTGAATAAGGTCAAGGTTACTTTCTTCTACTTAATCCTAAATTCCTGAGTTGAAAATTCAGGTTTCTTTTCCAATAATGATCCATGGAATGGCTGCCCTCTAAAAGAAAGGAGATTTCTAGAACGGAATTATAGAATAATAGAATCACCAAGGTCGGAAAAGACCTCCAAAATGATCCAGTCCAACCATACACCTACCACCAATATTTCCACACTAAACTAAGTTCCATAGTACAACATCTAAACGTTTCTTGAACACCTCCAAGGGCAGTGACCCAACCACCTCTGGGGGCAGCCCATTCCAGCTCCTGGCTGCTCTTTCTGAGAAGATTTTCCTAATATCCTGAATCTCCCCAGATGCAACTTGAGGCCATTCCCCCTACTCATAGTTACATGGGAGAAGATATTTTATTTTTCTGATACATCCTATCAGAAAATCTTCTCTTTGACACTGCAATGTAGCCTAACCATATTTTAAAATATTTAAGAGGCACTCTTCAATTTTACAAAAATCATACAGCTTTGTAAATCAAAAATATGAGCTGGAATGTTAGACAAGGATTTCACAAACGTCTTTTTTTCTCCTTTTTTAAAATAATGTGACTTATTTACCTATCTTGACTGATGGAAGCAATAATTGGACATTCAAACTGGGGGGCAAGAAGTACTCAAAATACACAAGATTTTTAATTTAGATTAGTTGACTATTCTTCTGAAGATTGTAAATAAAGAGTATGTGTTCATAGCACATAGTGAATTATGCACCCATGGTAGCTGTGGAATAGGACTCTGGGGACAGATGTTTCCTGAAGCTATTCTCTCTGACTGTAACACTAATTCCAGAAGAAAACACTGCTGGAATTTATTTCTCCATGGGAATAGAGCTACAGAAACCACTCTGTAAGGGTGGGTAAGAAGTCTGACACAGGTATACCAATGGGGCTGAACAGATCGGAGACTAACAACTAGAGAGGGAAATTATTTACTTGGATACTAAAGCTACTGCTTCAAATCCAAGCCTAAGGACAGGTTCCAGCACTTTTGTGCTTGTTAATTTTGTATACAGTAGTAGCAGCTGCTTACCAGAGTGACCTGTACTTCTAGAAAGTGGCTTTGCTTCACCCTGAAGTAGGGATATTGTTTTGTGAGTCGCTTCATTTTCTCTACAGATTTGCTCCATTTGAGCAGACAATTTTATTGTGAACTTCTCTGTGCTAAATCGCCTCTTGGAATTTTCCGACTTACACTTTTCAGCCTTCTGACTATCTTTGTTATGCAAAAGGGCCCAATCAGTTAATTAACAAAAAGAGCAGGGTTCACAATAGAATTCAGGAGTAAGTACCTAAATTTTATTTCCCTCATTGTATGTAAGCATTGAGGTTTCTTTGTGTCTCACTCCTTAGTGCCTTCTACTTAAGATCTACTTGAGGTCTGTAGTTTATGATTTCTTCATTACCACCTTCTCCCTTCCTCGAACTGTATAACTCCTCTCCATAAATCCATTTGTATGATCACTTTTCACACTTTCTGTTGGGCTCAGTCTGAGCTCTAGAGACAAGAAATCAGTCCATCTTGAAGAGGACAGGTGCTCACAAGGACAATTCAAACTGCTGGATGGCAAAGGGGTTGCTTCAGCTAGGTCCCCTCCATAGCCCATGTTGTTCACAGTTGCTGAGAGCACAGAGAAAATGAACCCTAGAGTGAGAACTTGCTTCTGTTTCTCATGTATTACATTTTCTGCTTCCTGATCTCATAGAATAGTCTGCAGTTCAGGCTGCCAAGGTATCAGGGGAAGAAGAGTGGTGAGAAGAAAACTCATGCTATCTTGAGGAAATAAGGTTATGCATGCAGGCTAATGTTAAAGAAGTATCTTTTAGCTAGTGAGCTGAAATAATCTGAGAGAGTGATCTTTGAGAGATAACATGGAGGTCCTAGATGTCACTCTCACATGTCCACTTTTAACAGCAGAACTGCACTCTCATGAACTGAGTTTGAATGTTTGTTACCCAGCAGATGTCTGCATAGTCAGAATTTCCTCATGGGTAAAGAACTATGTGGTTTTGAGTACCAGATGAGTTAATCCAGAGTATGTTATTATTCTAGCCTGGTGGTCTCTAGAAGACGACAATTCTATTTTCAGCTTATTTTTCTCTTTCTGAATCTTCCCACAAGCACATAAATAAAAAATGCCATCAAATTGTATCTCACAGCTACTGAACACCTTGCTAGTCTTTGATGTCCTTCTTTTACCTCTCCAGTTGTACCCAGATATTTCCCTAGCATCTTGCCTCTTCCCTTTTACTTGTTCCCACATAAGCATATTTATTATATAGCCTCTAGGTGGTTCATGCTGTTCAGTATCACTATTACTACTTCAGTCTTAGCCAAACTGTTGACATTCACTGAGAGCCAACATGTAGGTGAAAGTACGAAATGAAGCAACAAACTTTCTATTACGTTATCGTCATGAGACATAAAATATCCCTGTTGTTTGGCAGCTACATATGCAACTGAAGTTCTGGAAAAAACTGTTACACTTATGGAACTTAAAGCCAGTTTTATTGATGTAGTTCTTAAAACTCAATCAGGAAGAGAATCCAGAAGAATCCATAGGTTGGGTCATGAAGGCCTACAGGTCCAGCATAATTCCTGATCTAGAAAACAGCTGTAAGTTTGAAGCAGTTTTAGTATCATAGAATCATAGAAACATAAAATCATTAAGGTTGAAAAAGACATTAAGATCATCTAGTCCAACTGTCAGCTCACCACCACCATGCCCACTAACTGTGTCCCTCAGTGCCACAACCACACAGTTCTTGAGCACCTCCAGGGATGGTGACTCTTTCAGAGAAGAAATTTTTCTTAAGAAGCTCATAAATACAAAATTTCTCACAGTTAATTCCATTATCAATCTGTTTCTAAAATGTTCCATCTCCTGGCAGCCCCAGTCAAAAAAATAGTCATGCTTAGAAGTGGCAAAAAAAGTGCTTCCAGAATAGTAGTTTATCTCCGCCATAAAGCAGAGAAATTTTTATTATTATTTAAAGATGAACAGAAGAAGCCATACATCTTTGGCTCCCTTGCTCATCTGTAATAGAAGTGAAATAAGCTCTAGTTGTACCTCAGAAGGAGAAGTAAGGTAAAGAACAAGACTCTCCTAGGGTCCTTTATGAATGTTCTGTTCTTTGCTTCCATACTGCTTTAAGCAGTCTTGCACAACACCTGTATATGTTAAGAGTATCCAGCACATTGCTTGTGCATCTGGGAAAGTAATGGATGAACATGAAATATTGTGTCTGTTCACAGCAAAAGGGACTACAGGGAAGCAAAGAAAATGGAAAGAAAGCAAACAACACTTCTATCTTCATAGAAATCAAATATAATTTCAAAGGCAAGAGGGAAGATCCAGGGAGCTACAGGTCAGTCAGCACCACATCAGTCTCTGCAAAGGTGTTGGAACAACTGATCCTGGAAACCACTTCCAAAAACATGAAGAAATTGTCATTAGTTTAACTACACATTTAAGTTGTTTTGAAAAGTTTACAACTGTCATTTCCAAATGAACAGTGGTGGTGTCAGGCATTTCTCAAGAAGTATAATTTTGTTTTCTGGGAAATCTGAATGTTTTAATATTTCTTCCCTTCTAAAATGAATCAAAGTAAATATTTCCCCTAGAAATTTTAAAAATCTACTTAAGGTCAATTTAGATAAAAAGTTTTAATTCTGGTTTTTTGTTTTTTGTTTTTTTGGCCTAGCTTATAATATCCAACGCAATCCTGAATGAAATGTTTTTTCCAAAATGAAATGTTCAAATATTCTGTCATGACAAGATTATAAAAAAGTTACCAAAAAGCTTTGCTTTGATTGAAAGGAAAACAAACAAACAAAGTACAGTCAATACTGACACATTCCCACAGAACATTTACAACTGATTTAATTGGCATTTTCTCACTGAGAAACATTCTGCTCAGAATTTCTGAACTCCTTCCACTGACAAGTGCACAGAATCATTGCTCTGACCCAGGCAACCCATCAGACATGCAAGCATCTTTTTGAGCTGACAAAATATATGTTGAGATTATTAACCTTCTTATGGTGGAATCACTTTACTATTTTGTTATTACAAAGGTAGAACAAGGAAAAGCAGAGAAACAGTTCCAAGAGGGGTTTCTTGGAGGGACAGTTTCTCCATGTGCTTCCCTTGAGACAACATTTTTATGTATTGTTTTTGCTCCAGACCATACCTAGAATTCGCATTTAGTTCATTAATTGGTCATTTAATGTTATTACTTGGTGACATGGAAGATTTTGAATTTTCATCACCAACTAATCTGTGGAAAAAAAAACCATAATGGAGTTAGTGAGGTGGTTTTAAATCAGAACCTTTAAAAACATTCAAAAACATTTCCTAAGTGTGATACCAGACTGATATGTATTAACTGTAAAGGCCTGGTTGATCACACCAGGCTTGCATTAATCAGAAGGCCACATTAAAGCAACACAAATGTTTTATCATTTCTTTATCATCATGATTTACTCAATTTGTGACTGTTAATCTTATATTTACGTTGGCATTTGTAAGGTGAACTACTTTTGCAAATTATTACATTCCTTTTATTTTAATCATTTTAGATTAATTAAGTTTGGAGAACGGACCAGAAATTACTGCTCTCCATTACTATTTATCCAGCTCATCAGAAAATTTGTAAGGATAGAAAACATCTACTACTCTCCCCGTCCCCCATTTCAGGATGACATTCTGTAAGGATTTCTGCCCTTACCCCTAGACACAAAGGTTCCTGCAGCACATTATTGAAAACTGAATGGTAATTTTTTGCAGTGAAATTCTTCAGAAGACTCACTTCACGCTTGTCTGAAGTCACAAATGCTTTCTAGCTAGTGAAACTTATATTGTTCTATGACCATATTAGTGAGTCCCAGATACTGAAGACTGAAGACACATATATGCAGTGTGTACCATTTACACATACTGAACTGTATCTGGCACAAGCAGAAAACTTTAGTCACAACTGAACCCAAACAGGAAACTAAAGGAAAACATATGTTGCTTTGGCTCAGTTACATATAATTTTGCATGAAATATACCAGTTTATTCAAGCAGAAGAGCCTCTACAGATCCACAGATCTCAATAGATATGACAGGAAGAACTGAGAATAAAATGGTGGCCTCTACATGTTAGTAAGCTGAATCACACAGTTAGATCCAAGTTTCAAGGAGCGCATAGGCAATAGGCATACAATCTTGTCTGCTATTAGGTAGAGACTTCTGACTTAATATTGACTATATAAAAGCAAGTTGCATGATAGAAAATAAGAGTATCAGAAAAACAGCTTTTATTTTCCTCTGATGTCATCTGGTCATGTCACTCATCGCAGTTAAATCCAATCTCTAATTGCAACAAGCCATTATGAACAGCGTTTATGAATTTATTACATGGTGCTATGCCAAGCCTGCATTTGAGCACACACTCCAGTCATTTCTACTTCTATGATTATCTGTCTGAACTCCACTTCAAAAGGACCAGGTTTGTTGACAAACAATGTGTGTATATGTAAAGGGTGCTATCATGTAAGACACATTTTCTTGTATACATTTATACTTTTGCCATTGTCACAGTTTCCTAATTCCTTTATGTTTCCATTAGATTTTATAATTTCATCCTGAATGAATTGGTTTGAAAACAGAAGAATCCTGCACCCTGTAGTTCTATTTACATATGCAGAAAAGGACTGCAAAAAATATGCAGAACAAAATATTTTCAATAAGAAAATGTTTCATAGCCATATTGCATGAGGAAAGACAAGCATAGGGAATGACAGTCAATGAACCACTCTGTTCTGGTTTTCATCATTCATATGTTGGGCACTGTAAGTCATTACGAACACATCAAGACTGACATGTCTATGTAAGCCTCTGCCAAATCTGCAGCCATTTTCAAGGCTCTTTTTCACAGCCAAAGGAACAAAAACATAAAGGAAACTCAGTCCATAATATTTTAGGGGTAAATAGTAAGTTTGGGGGCAATACCGTATATCCAAGACCTGTAAAGTCACAAAATATCTAGCAGTTATATGAGATGCAGCGTTATTATGATTGTATCTCAGGAATAATATTCTCAAACATAAAAACATATGCTAACAGATGTTGAAGTGTTTTTTAACGAAGTGACTTTTTAATGTTTCTTTAATGCTAGAAAACTTAAAAATGATGAAGTGAATGTTTATATTTAGGGATGGATGGTAACAGCAGGATCAGCGTATTTTAGTCTGGTTTAGAAGAATTTGGCTCTAGGTCTTTTTCCTCCATTTGCTCACATTTTTTCTACCTGGATGGTAGCAAAGCTGCCAATTAAAAATAATTTTATTAATCTTTGCTTCAGGAAGTAGATGGTGCTAATTTCAATCTCAAACCCATAAACATCATTTACACTCAGAATACTTGGAATTATTTGATTTTAGATGCCACAATAATCACTGATTTTCCACTTTTCAAATGCAGCTTTTGGATGAATCACCTCCAAAGGCTCATGGACTACAACATAAAGTGTTAACCATCTATTACAAGTAAAAAGTAGCAGCTTTAAATACTTTTTAGCTGGTACAGGCTCGACAGAATCCTTTGCAACATGGGCGTGGGGAAAGTGTGTATAAGTAAGGGTTTGGAGAGCAATGTAACATAAGACATAAATAGTACTGGTTATTAAATATCCAGATAATGCTAACAAGATATCCATGGATGCATGAGAACTTTAAAGTATTTAAAATTAAAATCTTACATATGTTATAAAAACAAGTATTTACAGAAAGTCATTTACAACATGTAATGAGTTAAACTTGTGATTGCTATAAGGGGTAGCTTTCAATGGAGATTTTGCTGCCTCTCCTTAGGCTCACAGGGTCAGACACATGGCAGTTCCACTGTGGGCAAAAAAATGCATGCATCTGGAAAATTATTTGCATATGTATATTACATTTATGGAAAGTTGCAAAGCCCTTCAAAAGAGGAAGACCACTTTTTTTCTGCTTTCCAAAACATGAGAGCCTAATAGTCTCAACTTTTTCGCATTACACTTGCAGAAAATAACCTATACTGTTCTTGTTTTGTCCAGTGTTGTCCCTTAAACTTCCCTCTTGCCATTACACCAATAGACATCCACATTAAGATAGAAAAAGGAAGAAAATTAACACTTAAAACTTCCAGTGAGAAGGAAATAGAGGAGGGATCACTAACCCCAGACAAAAAAAGAACAAAAAAAGAAGTTGAAATAACAATGTCGCAATCTTCTATAGATCTTAATATTATTTTCCTCTTCTGGAAAAGAAATTTTCCAACCATTGTACACAGTAAATACGTACAGTTTGTACACTCTAGTCTGTTACAGACAGGGACTGCACATTGTTTTCCTTAAGTCATTATTTGTGATTCAGATTTTCTTTGCTCAGTCAATACTTACAGCATAGAAAGAACTGAGAAAAACATTTCATTAGCACATCATTATTTGACCAACTAATCAGAAAATAAGTAACTGCAAACAGATTTGGATGCTTATATTTTTCAGATGATGTCTTCTTTATCATTCCTACCAAATATCTTTAAAATTTTGCCCTAAACATGCAAACGAAGGACGTGGCAACCAATACTCTTCAGAATGTTTTTTCAGTGCTCTGTTGTTCTCTTTAGGCTCCATCTTGGCATCAGTTTTAAGGGGTTAGTTATGATTTAAAATCCCACCCCTCCCACTAAGTCTGAAAGGGATGCCTATATTGCCAAAAGTTAATATTTTTATACATTTTACTCATTAACATTTACTTCCTTGCTTTCAACTAAGTATTTATGCGATCTTTTGAAATTATTTCTCTTCCTCATGTGTGCTTTGATGTTGAAGACTGTTAACACACTAACTGTGAGCAGAAAGAAAGATCATCTTTGTAGGTAAAGGGTGAATTCTCTACCGCCCATGCTGGCACGTTTCCATTCAGCAGCTCTTTTGGCACCCACATTACTCTGCTTCTTTACACTACAGCTTGCCCTGCTGCTTAACTGTCCTTTCCCTCATACCTCATACATCCATTTTATCTTCTTGGTGTTTTCTGTATTTAATTTATTGATACTTTTAAATAAATAGCCATTAACTGAATGAAGGAATGATGATTTGAAGCATGCATCCCAATCAAGTGTATGAGTGAGTTTATTCACATGAACACTTCCACAAAAATCAAAAGACTTATGCGCATTTGCACTCAAGGCTGTTCAACAGGCTGCTCAGTTGCTAAAATATCTTCAACAGGCAGAACTGAATGAACTGAAAAGATCTCAGACCTCCGTTCCCTTCAACTCTCAGTTCTGTCCTGCTGCCTTGACAGTCAGCCTTGCTCTTGCTCCCCAGCTGTTAAATCTCTTGAGTTTTTAAACCTACAAACAGGTGAATTCCCTGTCTTTCTATCTGAGTCTTGGTATTAACATTTCGTTTCCAACAAGAGAAACGCAACCTAATTTCTTTAAATGCACCTAATGCTCATCAGTTCCCTTAGGAAAGTGCTTTAGCTTTTTCAGAAGGATGCCCATGACATAGCAGGCAGAAATTCCTTCACCCCATTTCTCTGTTCTTTCAAAAGCCTCTAGTTTTCCTTGTCGACACCTCCTATGGTTGAGATACTTCAGCCTTCTTCTCATTCATGCAGTATTACACCAGTGACCTCTTTTCCTTGTTATTCTAGGAATGGATGCCCAGGCTTTTCCAAGCAGGAATATAATCATGTTCAGCAGATGTGTGTAGACACAGAAGCAAAGAAAGTTCCTCTAGTGCTGTACCACATAGACACTTATTTATGGTGCCTGTGCACTCCAGCAGATGCTGGGATCATCTGTACAACACTGCTGGGTCATGATGAGGAGAGAAAGCGGCAGCACAGGGCTTCAGTTCACTGTAGTAAGAGGATGTGAGCAGGGAAGAAATCCTGGTTAAGTCCTACCAGCACACATGGAATGTGGTGGTACAAACATTGTAAATAAGGGTAGGAACTATCTACTGAGGAAAACACACAATAGAAGAACAGTATTGTCCTTGGGCGGGCACCTACCTGTTACCTCTCTCTAGCCCTGATAAGCCGCATTTTGCCAGGGGAGGTTCAGGTTGGATATTAGGAAAACTTTCTTCTCAGAAAGAGCAGTGAGGCACTGGCACATGCTGCCCAGGAAGGTGGTGGGGTCACTGTCCCTGGATGCAATCAAGAATCATGTGGATGTGGCACTGAAGGAAGTAGTTAGTGGGCATGGTGGGGATGGGTTGGTGGTTGGACTAGGTGATCTTAGTCATCTTTTCCAACCTCAACGATTCTATGATTCTATTTCTCTTTGGAAAGGAGCTGCTAGCTAATGCCTGATAGCTTAGAAAAGGTAGATGATAGTATAGAACATTCTGCTTTTCTCCATTTTGCTGTATTTCTCCTTTTACTTTCAAATCAGTAGGTGTTTCCTTTGCATGCCCTAAAGGCCAGGCAAATTGTTAATGTGCTGTGTTTTGCACAAGAATATAATCTTATGGTCAGAGATTTCTTATGCAAAGATAAAAACATACCAAACATATTGTCTATTTCATCAGGATGTTGCAGTGAGTTTTACAATTTCTTCACCACCTGATACACTTGGGAAAAAATGCAGCCATACTGGTTTCAAAACACAAGTCACAAACTGGGTGGATTTCTCCCTTCCAAAATCTTCAGTGACAGTTTCTGCAAAATTACTTTTCAGTGCAGGAGATCTGGGTGAATTGGGGCATTTTTACGTATTGAGTGCACTCTTACAAAAAGCCTACTGGAAGACCCGTTTTTAAAAGGTCTTTTTGAGGCTGTAAAATAATAGTGAGTTAAAGAATGTTATTAATGCTATGTGGGCCACCTCGTCCTCTTTGTTCCCTTGGTCAAAGAACAAAATGCCTGAAACTAAAGCTGCATTGTTGCTTTGGTGGACACCTAACTAGTTGAACCATATAATGAGTTAGTCATGACTGTATTTTTAGATCTCCATTTCAGGTAGTCAGTCCTGAAACAATCTGCTCTGGCAAGACAATGCATGGCTAGGGAAGTCAGACTTCCAAAAATAGTAAGCATTCTGCATTTTAGTGGGAGTGCACATCGGAGAGCTTTCATACTGTCATATCCTACATAATCCTATTTCTCTTGTTGCTCCAGATACCATCTTTATGACTTTTGTCAGCTCCAAAAAGGGAACCAAAAATATGGATCAACTTCTGTGTAGGAGCAACTCATAACTGGCAACAGGTTGTTAATGCAGCCTTTATATTATCAATGCACAAAAGAATCTCTAATTAAGTCTTCTACAAAGCCTCTCTCCTTTCTCTCTTACCCATTCCCTGTAAATAGAACTCCATCTCACAGATTGCCTCTGGATGACTGTTGTCCTCAGATATTGACAA
The DNA here is from genome assembly GCF_002078875.1 of Numida meleagris. Classification (NCBI taxonomy): domain Eukaryota; kingdom Metazoa; phylum Chordata; class Aves; order Galliformes; family Numididae; genus Numida; species Numida meleagris. The sequence goes on along the minus strand of NC_034410.1, from coordinate 87,987,319 downwards.
CCAGCTCCTGGGTAGTTAGAGAGATTATCTTTGGACTAGGGTGTGCAAAAGCATCCTCCATAGTGGTACCTCTGTTATTTGTGAAATCAATGACATTTCTGGCTTCATTCAAATATTTTCCTGGAAAAATAGAATGTATTTTTACCAGCTGTGGAAAGAAGTAATGTGTGATGTGTGTCTTGCCATACTGTCTGTGCAATCTCACTACAACATGTATAGCAATTTTCATGTCTGCAGGCCTATTTTAAAATAAAATTATTTTCAGGTAATTCCAATACTTTTGTTTTCCCCAGTCAGAATTCAATTTTTTGTCTGCTAAAACAAGGAAGCATGTACCCAACCAAAACACCTAACTAGTCCCACTACTTTTCATGGGCATCTTTATATCAGTAAAAGCTGGTACCTTGGTAACTGGAACTCCAGGGCCAAATTCTCTGCCAGCGTTGTCCTGCAAGACCATTGCCTTCAATTCAGCTCCACTGATTTATAAGCCCTAACTGTATAATGAAATTTAGCCAAGTGGAAAGTAGAATATAAAAGCATTATGATGCTGTCAGTTTTACAGTAGAAAGCCTTGTAGCTGGCATTTGTTTGGAAAAATAACAAGCTCTGAAGATGTTGGCTACATTTCCTTAACAAGTTGTGTTATTAATGCCATTTCTCTGTACAGAGGACACCACATTAATCCTGGGAGCTTAAAGAGAACAAGGATTATATTAAAATCCTCATTTGTTGAGGTCTTTTCAATAAAAGGAAGCTCTCATGACAAGATCAGTAGGAAAGTACACAGTTCCCTCACAACTTAGGGTTCTCCTTTGTACTTCTCTGTTCTTACAAAGCCCTAGAATCAATGTTACAAAACTGTGTATCTTGATGAGGTGTCCAAGAAGCAACTGCTACTTCAACCAGGTGATAGTTTCAAGGAATGCCATTTAGAAGTTCGGAACAACCGACTGGAAAGATTTGCAGAGCTGAAGTCACACTCTGTCTTTCTCTCTGCTTGTTTCATTCAGCTGGGGGTTTGTTTGTTGCATTTGGCTCAATTTCTTGTTTGTTTCCTGTTGTGAAACTTTTGTCCAGCAAAGCTTCAGGCCGACTGAAGCTCTGCAAAGTCCACAGGAAGGTGAAAGAGCAGCATACGGCAATGTTTGGGCTGTGTCGGAAGCGTGGTATGGAACACTGTTCCTGCATGTGGTTCCCTGTGGGTTAGGTACAAACGTATATGGGCTGCTTCGTTCCTAAAACTGTTCAGCTCTCACACATTTGCCTACATCACAGGTGACTCCAATGTTTAATATAACTCTAATGTAAAGAGTAGCATAGCTAGTTAAACAGAGATGTGTACTGCTCCAAAACAAAATCTGTTTATATTTATATTTAACAACAGGAGGTGTATTCTCTAGCAGATATTCCAGTCTGCCTGGAAAGTGTATATGCTTTATTAAGGGAGGCTTACAAAGGCTTTGACGATTCCTATGGTAACCCAGTAGAAAGGCTGTTACCATGGGGACTAGCCAAGCCTATATAAACCTTCTGTCTTCATTAGAGTATCTCTGAGACTGAATGCTTTAGCAGCTACTGTTCTGGAATAGTTAACGGCAATCTCTGCTTTCAGGAAAGCATGTATTATTTCTTTCTGGTGGAAGTCCAGTTACTCTGTCAGCTCTCAATAATACTCATCAGCCCAAATACCTGTTATGTACCTATACAGTGAGCAGACTACACTTCAAAAAGCATTCTGATATTACCGTCCCCAGAATTATGAGATATGTACATTATGCATTTTAAATTGCAGTTAGTTTAAGCACAAGGACACAATAGGTCACACTTTTTACATTTAAATTAAGGAACTTACATGCACAGCGTCCTCTGCCTATATGTATGTGTAGCTGGTTATCTGTTGAAGGTTGAAGTTCAGTTTCCCATTCACATTATCCTTCTCAGTTACTCATAATTCCTTCTAAAACACTCCATGCACAGAGAGAAAAAAATCTTTCGAATTGAAATGTTTCGTGCTTGTTCTCAGCCAAATTTGCTTTTTCTCTTCTTCTCTCCTTTCCTCTCCCCTCTCTTCTCAATTCAACAGTTTTTTGAATTATTCAAGTGAAAATAAAAGCTTTTTCTCTCCATATGTTCTACACAAAATATTTTACACACTCACAACTCAAAAATGACTGAAGAAATTTCAAACTTAAATCTCAGCAATTTGAGTCATCATTAATTTTCCCACCTTTTTCTTATATACTAATGAAACTAATTTCTCTTTTTTCTTAAGCCTTTTTCCTTTGATATATTTGTCAGAGCCTTTCTTAGCACTTTCCCTCCTTATCTTTGGGATGTTATTTTGCATGTAAAGAAGTGCTGTCTAAACTACAGACCTTTGAGTTAATAAATCAAAGAAACAAACAAATGAAAACTCTGAATAATCCTTGAAGACTTCAAACATGTCCCCAGTTGCCTTTGTTTCCAGTTACCTACCCACATATGGCAACACAGTGTGAGTCCTTGACTTGATTCTTAGTATTAACTGGGAAAAGATGGAAATGATTTCTCTACCTTTAAAAAAAAAAAAACCAAACAAACAACAACAAAAAAAAAACAACCACTGTACAGCTGCCTTTTACAACAATACGTGAGACCTTTCCTAAAATGCACGGAAATCATGATATCCTTCCATTTGGGATGGATGGCGATGAAGTCCTTGACTGATGCACCCAGGCTGGACATCTGTGTCTTCGCTCACTTCATCAGCTCTTGCTACGAAGCACCCTCCAGTCTGAGATACCGTTAAATCTCAAGGCTTTCATGAATCTATGAGCCCGAGTCTTGATCCGCCTACTTCCAGTGATGCAAACTTAAGTTCTTCTAATAAGACACTGCTTGGACTAATCTGTTGGTTTTTGCTACATGTGTGGACAAGGCACTAACGGGCATAGTTTAGTGATGAAACTTTGTAGGTCAGAGAGAAGGCTGGACTTAATGATCTTGAAGATTATTTCCAACCTAGATGATTCTGTAATTCTATTCTATGTGTATCAAAGCCAAAAAGTACCATCACACTTCATAACTTTGTTTTCTCTAGAGATGTTTTGATCTCCCATTTGATGTGCAGTATAAGAAGGAAACAGAAAGTAAAATTATTTCTGTTAATTCTCATGTTTGTATCTCTTTTCCATGCACTAGCATGCTAAGAACAGCACCACATATGCCTGGAAGACATACATCTTGGCAATTCATGCTCATTGCTCTTTCCAGTATGAATTCAGAAAAAAATGACCAAGGACAGTATCTGCTTTGATGCACGCACTTCCAAGTAGCACTTGTATCAAAATTATGTGATCTAAACGTACTATCTAGCATGTTATAATCTGATGCAAACAGAAAAAAAAAGAGAGAGAACAGTATGTACCATAGACAGTAATGTTAGTGTATGCCTTGGTTCTTGTGAGGATCCAAGTCTTCCTGGTTTTCAGAACTGCAATATGATTAAGATCCAATTTAGTGTGAGCTCACTACTCAATTGAATCACTTTAGGCATACAGACAAATGATCCATTAGGTTTGTATTCCTTCCCTTACATTTACATTCTATTACAATTGCTCACACACTCACAGCTACTGCATACGCCAACTGGACACACAAGTGCTTATACAATTTGAAAATCCGGGTTTAAACATGTTGTGAAATATGGTAGAATAGTGGTTTACAGTGCACAGCTGTGCAAGCAGTCTCTGTACTGCACTGAACTATTGTCTATCCGTATCTCCCTGTCACCATAGTCCACAGCTTCACAAGCATTCTCAATAAAATCCAATAGCATCCAAAAGGCGCTGTACCAGAACTCCTGTGAAACTGAGCAATTAAAGCAATTCTTTCAAGGATGACCTTTCCCAAGAAGATCTAATGTTTTACAGAGCTCTTAAAATACCGGTGTTTGCATGTTTATAAAACATTTCCATATTGGACAATGACTATGAAATGGATTCTGCAAAGCACATAAGGTGGCATTGCTTCCTGCATTCTCATTTTATTTGCTGAAACTACATGTGCTTAGTTTGAAGTGTATTTTTAGCTCTTCTGTTCATCTTCTCTACTTAGTTTTCTGTTGGGCACTGAAATAATGATATCTCAGCTAACTCAAATGGTCACATTTAGACACTGACACCACTACCAGCACCCCTGTAAGCAGAGCCCAGTGAATGCCCTTGAAGCAGCCATGTACATGCCAGCTGAACAGAATAAGGTCATTTCTCACCCTTGCATCTCTATCACTGCAAGTAATTGCTCAAAGGAAGAAAGCTCATTTGATGTTCTTGCAGTCAAGAAATCATTGCCAATTATTGCAGCTGTGAATGATCCATGACCAGATTGGAGAAGGATCCTTAAGCCAGCCTCATGGCCACACACCAGACGCAGATGTAGATGTTATGTATGTAGATTTGTAGATGTTACGATACAAATGGCCTAACAGTGTTGTAGAGAGAAAAGATTGGGTGCTGAGTGATATGTTCATTCCTTCTGCATGGTGAGAATTACAGTTTGAGATGATTCAGTTAGGGCGTATGACAGCAGAGAGTTTTTAATCCTGTTAAAGAAAGTAGTCTTCCTTCCTATTGGATACCTACTGGCAATCTCTAGAGAGATGACTTCTTCCCAGTACTGCACAGGATCCCACTGCTTTCTGTGCTGGAAGGAATGTGTCAGAACTAATCTTACAATAACAAGTTGCACTGCTGACACGAATCTTGGTACTGACGTAAGCTGAGTTGCTTAATTAATGTTTATGAAACATGAAATAATATCTTTCTTTAAGAAAATGAGAATTTGTTGTCATAATCACATATGAAGTTTTCAACCAAACTAAGATTACGTGGAAAGGAGAACAGTTATCTACAGTTTAATAAGGCAGATAAGGGGTTTGGAGAGCATAGCATTATCCAGAAGATACATAAGCTTTGTCTTCATTATAGGTATTTCCTATGTAGCTTCTCATTAAAAGCAATTTGGTGTTGAAGAGAAAAAAATTAGCTCATTATTATGAATGCATTCTGAAAAACAAGTGACCTCCATCATATCTTTAAAATGTAACACTCCAGCAGCGATGGAACTGAAGTTAATTGAAGTAACATTAACCACATTGGCAGAAGGGGCATCGTTGGCAGAAGGGGCATCAGTATTTAATATCTCCTTAATTAAAAAATAAGCACTTCTATGATTCATAGACCACTATGCAAAATGCAGAACTTTGTTTTCATAGGCAACAGAAACTAACAAAAATATATTCAACTAGTCTTTGCTAAATTTCTTTAAGTTTAAATTGGTAAATAATGCTAAATTCTTGTAGGTGAATCATAACACATACATATGCACAGATGCAGCATATTCTTCCATCTTCAAAGAAAAGTCCATTAAAAAATCTTATCAAAAGACCCCTAGGGATATTTTCAGGTGTTTTTCTACTGTGATAGCATTAGCTCATGATAAATTGTGTTCATATCTTCAAGAATGTTTAATTTCCCACAGTCGGGTGGCTTTCTGCCATTGAAAATCCCATGGGAAGTGGTTTGAATAAAGGGATACTCAGCAACATTCCTCTTACGCTGTATTTTCAAAGCTAATTTGTGCATATCTCTAGGGAATCACCAGGGACATAAGGCTACACACAAGGGTGGGAAAATGTTTGAACGTGAGTATTTAGCACTGTGATGTTCTGTGTTAGTTTTTTCATGAATCTACGTGGGGAATGAAGCAGACAGCTCTTCAGTGTTGGACTTTCTCTCCCTCCGTGCTCCTTTCCCACTCACCTGTTTGTGTGCAAGAGAGTACTGTTGGGGCCCTCACAGAAGAAAGTCTGATATTATCAAGGCAATTACATTCTTCCTGTGCCTTCCTTTCTAGTTCCATGCAGAAAGGGAAAATTTGTGTGTCAGATACTTCCCTCATGTCTCAGCTAGCTGCACCTGTCTTAGTTTTTCCATTCAAACTCTGCACAGTTTCTAAAATCTCTATTATCTTTCTTTCCTAGTATAATCATTCATCACACATTAGGTGCAATTAATCACGTTGAATTTTGTCTCCAGGAAAAGACTAAACTCACTAGAAGACTGTCCTTGCTGTAATATGTGCCCACAAAAACAGTACATACACAGCATTACCTTCAGCCTCTCCTATCCTAACTACGTATCACAGTGAAAGGATCACATCTTACTTCCTCCTAGAAGCCTCTCCTCAACACTCCTGAAAGTATTTTTGTTTTTACACATTACTCTGTTTCTCAATGAGTCCAGAAGTTATTATCCCTCTTCATCTTCCCTAGGTGGTCTGGGAACAACAGTACCATCTGTTCTCCATCTATTCTCCAGCTTTTAACCAATCTCCTCCACTCTCACATACTGACTCGCCCTTACATGCACTTCATGTACATGCCTTCAGATATTTATTCTCTGCACGCTTGTCTCAAGCCTATTCATCCAGTCAAGTACTGCTCGTTTTCATTTCTGTCAATGACTTCAAAACATCCCATAGTCATGCACAAACATCAGTTTTAGACATGACAGAAAGGCAGAATCTTCATGCATGAAATCACAATACTACACAGAATTGAACATGGCTTCTTTATCTCTTCTTTATCTGGACACTTGTCCATCTTTTATCTGCACATGAAGGGATTTTTGAAAATGGAAAAGAGTCCTCCAGCTTAGGAGAGAACACCACAGGACCTCTGTCATTGGAGAATGCCATTCATTGCCAGACTGATACCAAGAGAAGCTGGGCCAGAACTGAACAAATCCCATCTGGATTTTTTGTCCTTCAAAGGAAAGCCAGTGTTTAAGATGGATGCAGAGATAAAAAAAAAAACCTAGTTCTCACAGGTGACTGAACAGAAACTAGAGTGCTGCAGCATTAGTAGGCCTAGAAACAAAGCAATCTGTTACACGTATTCTACCGTGCACTGCTTCTTCAGGCTTTCTCCCATCACTGTTGCACAGAGGGCAAAAAACATACCACAACATTGAAATCACAATCATTTTCTGGCATCTCAGAACTTTAGCTGCAATGTCCTGAGCTGTGAGACTATGAACTTGCACCTGTTCAACATTTGTATCTGTACAACAAGCTTCCACATCAAGACTTGGAGCATCCAGAGCCTCTCAAAGTCCTCCTGGGTCAGTACAGCTTTATGCCACCCCCAAACAGGCAGTTGGTTGTCAGGCACAATCTGGCCTGGACTGTTTTTCATTGTATAAAGTTGCTATGGTATCACCAATTAAAAATTCTAAAAAATAATATGCATCTGTACAGCATGCTAAAATAACCTACCAAATGACACGTCCTTTCGTAGAAAGCAGTTCTACTAATTGCTGAGGGGCAGATTCCTCCACCCTTCCTCTCAGTGAACAGTGCCTTCAAGCTGCAAATACTCCCACTGCTTTCAGCATTTGCCAAGCTGAAGTTTTGCACAGAAACCATGAGTCAGACTCAAAAAATCAGGAGACAGGCTTAAAAAATCATGAGATTTAACTATGGCAAGTGAAGTGTGTTGACCTGAAGAACGGATCTGGCAAAGCAGGAATTCAGCGTAAGAGACAATCTCACAGCTAAGAAACAGGTGATCAGCAGCTTCAGCAAAAAGTGATCCCAGGCATGCTCAAAAATATATAGTCTAATAGACCCTAGACATATAGGATAGGACAAGGAGAAATGGTTTCAAACTAAAAGAGTGGAAATTTAGACTGGACGTAAGGAAAAATTTTATTTTGATAAGGGTAGTAAAGCTCTGACACAGGTTGCCCAGAGAGGTGGTAGATGCCCCGTTGCTGGAGACCCTCAAGGTCAGGCTGGATGGGGCTCTGAGCAACCTGATGTAGCTGAAGGTGTCCCTGCTCATTGCAGGGATGTTGGACTGGATGCCTCTTAATTCTATGATTGGTAAGCCTGTTCTTGATTCCTAGAGGCCTTTTTTGGCCATCCCTGATCCCGACCCTCCTGGGCTAACATTAGACCTGACTTGTTGCCTTGCTTTTGCCCAGTGATTACTAGACTGTTTACACAACCTGCCATGATCATGCTCTGCTTTGGACTGTTCCTCTTCCACGAGGTCACTGCTCATCCCTGGTGAGCCCTGTGTGCTCCAGCCAACCGCTAGCTGCCAGACCATCTTCCACCGTGGAGCAGCCCTGCTCACACCACCCCCTTGAGAGCAGCTTTGCAGGAGTTTGCATACTCGACTCCCCAAAGAGACAGCTCCATGCCGTTCCCTCAGGCCCGGTTGCTGTCCCTAGAGAGCAGAGCTCAGCGCTGCCCCTCTGTTCCCTGTGAGGAGCTGCAGCCACCATGAGGCCTCCCCTCAGCTCCTCTGCTCTGGGCTGAGCCAACCCAGGGACCTCAGCTGCTCCTCATACGTATTCCAAGTAGTTAAATCAGAGGACAGATTTAGACTTGGTCAGACCTGATGCAACAAGAACCTGCCATTTCTTTTTTTTCTCCTACTGTCACAAGCCTTTATGCTCCCATGTGTATTGCTAGTAATCTTTTACATCTTTCACCAGCGCAGTGAGCTAGAAGTTTTTAGTGTGCAGAGAATGAGACCTCAGCACTTCAAAGCTTTCAAGTTCACTTTCCCCATACAGAAAAAGCTTGAAAGTTTTGCAGCATCAGTTTCTCAATGAAGGACAACTTAGTTTCAGAAAGTTACCGGCACCAGTCTCATGAAGTTTGACTGCAAAACCCAGGAAGAAGCTTTATCATATAGGTTTTACAAGGTTCTTCAGTTAAAGATACAAGTGCTTTTATCTGTTCAGGTTATAAGCTTCCTATCTATAAATTCTGCTAATTAATTTCATATTTTATTTTACACAAATGTATTAGATTTTGGTCACAAACACAGAATCATAGAATGGTTTGGGTTGGAAGGGACCTCAAAGCCCACCCAGTCCCACCCCCTGCTGTGGGCAGGGCTGCTCCCCACCAGCTCAGGCTGCCCAGGGCCCCATCCAACCTGGCCTTGAGCACCTCCAGGGATGGGGCACCCACAGCTTCTCTGGGCAACAACATGGTAATAGTAGAATTTACGTAAGAGAGTAAACAAATCTAAATTACCACCTGCATTTTAGCAAGAAAACGAATGGCTATTTGCAATGCCATTACATCAAAAAGGTGTTCCTATGGATGATGACAAAAAAAACTCCTGTAATTTTCAAAAAGAAAATATTAGTGGGTAGTGTTTTTTAAATGGTTATTGCAAAGAACTAAGTGAATAACTGTCTGGGTGCTGCAAGTGGGAACATGTCTAGATGCTATATATTTAGAAATGAATAATCTTTCTTTATAAAAAGTGTAAGAAAAGTACAGAAAAGATGCTCCATCTTAAGAGAAGTCCATATAAGCAGAATCAGCTTCTCTATGAGGAAATAATTACTGCAAGCTGCAAAAATAGAAATAAAATCTCTGACGAACGGCTGGTGTATGAATTCCTGTTACAGTTTATTTATGCAGACAATATAGTGTCTGGGATGAAACAGCTCTGTTGGCAGAACGAGCATGAGCCACTGTATGTGGGCTCTCAGAGCACTGCATGGGAGTGTTTACTTCAGCTCTCCTGGAACCATACAGAAGTGACGTTATCATGCTAGAGCCTGAAATAGGCACTGAAATCGCCAGCACCAAGAGAGAGCTGAGCATGTTGCTGAGATCTTCGTCATCAGACAAAAAAAACTAAATAAACTAAGAGGAAAAAGTGTCTGAAACCTCTACCCAAGCAGATCTCACTGAATTCAGAGAGAGGCTGCTGGACTCATTCATTCACACTTTGCCACTGTTATTTGCCTGTAGAGTTTACTGTAGGATGGGACAAACCACATCTATTTGCCCTTTCATGTCTCTGTGTCTCTGTGTTTGCATTGCTTTATTCTTCTAAACAAGAGATCAGATTGTGATGGATATTGTCAAAATCCCCACTAATTCCCAGTGAGAACAAAATACTGGTGGTCCTCTCTGCCTGCAATTTAAAAACAAGCAAACAAAAACAAAACAAAACAAAACAAAAAAACAGATTGTATACAAATGTTGTAAATAGGTTATTTTTCTAATCTGAAGGATCAGCCTAGAACTAAAATGCATTGATTAAATATGACCGGTTTCAGGCCTGGAAAACTTGCTGCTGATCTATTCTGTTAAAAGATACCATCAGCAGGCCTTTTGATAACCCTTTTGCTGACCAGTCACAAAAGGAAAAGAGGAGAAAATGCATGCACACAAGAACTGGCAAAGCTGTGGTACACCACTGAGCAAGAGAGTCTCCGTGGTGGCACAGCATGCTTGGCTTCCTATGCATCACTCATCCACAGAACTATTGCCCAGGTGGGTGAAGAGCAGGCACTTTGACCAGCTTGGTGTCACATTGCTGCAGTGAGCTCACTCAGGCACTCTGTTGGCACTGTACCCAAAGCTTCGTGGGGAGGCTCACAGTCTGCATTGCACAACACCGGCCTTGTGGGCATCTACTGTAGGGAGATTCCTCCACAGCTAATGGGCAAAAGCAAATAAAACCATACAAAAGTTCTCTGAATTTATGTTTCATTCCCTTTCACTGAACCCATTTGGAGTCTTCCCATAGATTGCATAACAGAAGGACTGCCCTACAGGACTTGGGGACTTCTTTTGCTTTTCATTTTATTTGCCTTGGGTTTTTTTGTTTTTTTTTTTTTAAGTACTCATAATCTCACCAAAAGCTATGAAACACTATCAGTTCTGTATTTCCAATTTTGTCCCTGCTTTTCTTCTGAGATTTTGTAGCATTTTTTCCATGAAATATTCAGAGCAATTGCTACAGGATCCATATTCTGACTCTACCAAAAATATTTAGGAGGGGAAAAAGTCCTTGTATACATGGACAGTTTCTTCCAATATCTAAAAAAGTAAATAAATGTAACCCTACAGAAGATATTAATATACCTCAGAAACTAATGGTTAGTTTAAAAGTATTCTAAGGGGCAGGTTGAAACAGACACAATTGAGAAGAGCAAATAGCACCTGCTCATGTAATTCTTACTATGAGAGAATCACCAGGACAGACAGTACAGTGGGAAACAATCAAAAACTCATATGTCTTGTCAAGGAAGAAGATATGAAAGAAGAAGGCATGCAAAAAAACATCCTAATGCAGAAATATGTTGTCTGCCTCCAGATTCTACCAGGTAAAAAAAAAAAAAAAAAAAAAAGGACTATGCTTGTGGAGGTTTCTGCTTTTTCTGGGGGGAAAAAAAAAGTAAACAACAGCACAGGTAGGAATGTATTGTGCTCGATAGTAATTTTTTTCCCATTTTAGCTCAAAATTCTAATATTTTGTGGTCCTGTGTTTGCATCTCCTTGAGTTCTCTGAGCCCTGCTTTTGGATCATATGAATCCCTGGTTTCATGAGTATGTGCATGGAATACTATGAGAGAGTCTGACCTGACTTTGTAGTCTGGCTTGAAAGTGAAGGGAATCTTTCCTGGGAGAAAAAAAAAAAACAGGAATTATCTTCACCTTTAATTTTTACAGCCTTATAAAAAGATGAAAACATATTAGAGAATGTTTACTTTATGGCAGGAAAATCAAAGTTACTCTGTTCTCACCAAATTTTTCTGTATTTGTAAGCGATGCCTTCACTAGTAAAGGAAGAAATTCTGTGGGGTTAATTGCTATGTTCCTGCAGGAACAAATCTCAGTAACTGCTGGAAGAACATTTTTCTACCACTTACATATCTAAAACACGGCTATTTTTCAGAGAAAGATATTTATAATATCCATGGGAGCAGCAAAAGCAATGGCAGCTGATTGCACCAGCTAAAGCAGAATCGATGAAAGGGTATTGGCAGTGATCGTTACATAGTAACTCACAACACATTAGATACAACAGCAGTGTAAAACCTCAGTGAAGGAAAGAAAAAAATCACTTCTCAATGCATCCTTGACATATTGTACCACAAAACAAATGTACTATTCTCTGATTCTCATGCATAGACATCAAATTACTCGCATATAAATAGACATCATTTTTAAGATACTGGGTGCCTTTTCAGCGTGTGATGTAAAGAACCTTTTCAGGCACTTAACCATCATTTCTGTTTCTCCAAGATACCTGCTGAATATCATCAATATTAAAATTTCTTAGGGAGTTTTTATGAGCTTATATACTCATGTAGTATGGGATTTTGAATATACCCATTTCCAAGCCTTTTAATCCTGCATTTATTATATAAATATATTTAGTCACTATGCTTAGAGAAAAAAAATATGTATTTCTAGTGTTAGTTTAAATTGATATCAGTGACTCAACTTCAGCTGAATCTTCAACGCTGAATTTCCTGTGTCTTTCATGACATAACAGAGGCATTGCCTCACTTTGTTTGCTTATTTTTAACAATCTTAGTAGCAGAAAAAGATGCATCACAATGTGCACACGAAATGCTGTATCTACCCTAAACTATAGGTTTTCACAACTTGAATGTTATGTTCTTTAGGGTATCCCTTGGTAAAATACATTAGTATTAATAACAAAACTTTTAGGTTGGAAGGCCTGAGTAGGTCTCCTCTTTTTATTTTATGCTCACCGTAAGAATCTAATTCATTTCCAGTGAGCTGATGCCTAGCTAGTTTTACATTTTTCTGAGGCTATTGTTATCATGCATATCAGTCATTCATCCTAACTATGCAGATGATTTTTTGTAGACTGTAGTTAAGACAAGATACCTACTCTAGTCAGACAAGATTTTTTTAATAGTATTTTGCGCTCCTGCACTGAAAGAAAATTGCCACAAAGTCTTCCACATGATTCCTCATTTCTCTGTGAATAAAAGTTTAACTAATTAATTATCTACATTTTTGAGACAATCAGAACTTACCCATGGAAGGTCCTGAGCAACCTCGTCAAAGCCTGTCCTGCTTTGGGCAAGATGACATCCAGAGATCCCTCCACTGTAAATTCTTCTAAGAATTTACATTATTGAATGCAATTAAAAGTAATTCTTTGTTCACTATAGTATTGATACACTTACTAAAATGGCTTTTAATCATTTTTATGTGATAAAAGCTGGTAGGCTTCTTGCTTAAAGCCATCACTTCACTAGTGTGGGTCCTCAGAGGTTTTGTTCACCTTAGAGGCAACAGCCAAAAAGGTTTTCCCAGTCTGAGTGAACTAAAGCATCTTTCATCTTCTTCATCTTCCTCAAAAATAGGATTTTCTGAAAGTTGACTTCTTCCTTCCTCTCCCTATGTGTCACGTGTGGCCACATTACAATACTAATTCAATTTGAATGCATTTCCATCTCCCTAAAACTGTTCCAAGCTGATAATAGAGAGGATAGTGTAAAAAACATCTTGAATCTGGCAGAACACATATAATATCACAATTAATAGATAAACATGCAAAATGGCCCAATAATAAAACCTGGAAATATCATAAATGAGGACAGAGAGCAAACAAGGAAACATTATATTCTTTACTATAAAATATCCAAATGTTTTCAATAAGGAAGCCAGATGCACTGCAAGCTACAGTTTTAATGGAAGGTGCATGCCTTCAGTTAGAGAAGATCGCAGAGTGGCTTCACGTTTCCTATAATGCTCCCATCTTCCCAACCATCACATCACTTTGGTCATCCTTAACCTCAGCTGCAGACAGTCTTCATCCCTATCTGACTGCAAACAAGCACAGTCTTGGTGGCATTGTGTGTTAGACTACAGCAGATGAAAAGAGTTCAGTCCTTCGTGCATATCACTGGCTCTTATTTCCCAGCTGGGGTACAATTTCAGCTGATAGGTGTATGTGAGCATTTGACACAACCAGTGAGAGAAATTACTGAGGTGAGTGTTAACTAGCAAGAGATGTAATAACAAAGTTAAGCTTTCACATAAAACCTCTTTGGAAGCCCAGCTGGGGAGGATTTCAACTGCTTTAGGGAATTTCAAGATAATATAGAAGACTCCACAGAATAAGAACGCCAGCCTGCCCTTTCCTAACAAAAGAGCACCCAGAGGGAATAGCTAACACTACTCCCATTGCCTGTCCCAACCCAAAACAGATTGTGCATGGACAAGGACTATGTTTTCAGTGATCTGAATTGCAGCTGTCTCTGGCATGAGGGGTCTGAAACCAGCAGCACTGCTAAAATGGCACATATTGTCCTACTTGTGGCAGACCCTGGGTAAGAACCAAGTCTCTAGCAGGGGCTGGCAGACATCAAATGCTTCATGGTGCCACAAAAGCACCATGATGACATATTCAAAAAATTCGGAAATTGGAGAAACATGGAAGTCGCTAAGACTAAAGGGGACTAATTAAGGGACAGGCTTCTGCACTTTGGAAAGAGCTCCAGATGACTTAAAAATTAACCAGGAAACTAAAAAAGAAAAAAAATCTCTACAAGAATTCGTAATATGTGAGGTAATTGTTGGCTGGTGCAGTATTACATCTACTTCTACAGATTCCTTTAGTATTACCCTCACACAGTGTAAGGGGAAGGAAACACTGTTTTCTTCACTGTTGATCCTTTCACTGATCCCAGAACACAGACATTTTCCTTCTTAGAAATATGGGGTTATTGTGCTCATTCCTAAAAGCTGAGATTGTGTTGCTGTGAGCTGCCCCATGGGCTGGAGAGGAAGTGAGTCAACACCTGGAGAGAACAGGAAAGGAATCACAACCCAGGAGTTGTTCAAATTTAACTTTTAGATAACAGAGTAGTAAGAGGGATGAGTGGAAAAATACTGTAGGATGTAGCCAGGACCTAAGGCCACACAGGCTGCCACAGTGGGATTGTATGGATGAGAAATTAAATTATCACTTGGAGGGGCAATTTTAAGCACTAATCTTACATAATATATAGAGTAGGTAGTATAGAGATGAGAGAAGAATGAGAGAAGAATATAGACCCATGTTTCTTGTGGTTTTTTTGTTTTTTTTTTATTAAATACCTTTTTGGGATTTAGACATACCAGTCAAGACCAGATCAGAGCAATTTGGAGAAGATGACAGTTGCCCACCATGAAACGAGCAAAATGTTGTTTTAAAAAGGTATAAGGAAGATTTAAAGGCATCTGAGAGAGTTTGTTCTACCACAGAGGCCCAAAACACTGGGGAGCTCCAGTATAAATTGGAACAGAGACAAACCCATGCATTCTTTGTGAATGCTTTACGCCTCTCTGCTGGCTGCATGTCCTACAAGACTTTTTGCCATCAGGGCCCTGTTCATGCCATTCATTCAGACTTTCACAGGGTGCAGTTCAGCTGGTTGAAATCAGAAGTGTCCACGTTAAGGGATATAAACTCTGGAGGCTTAGATATGAGCACAGATTAGCTATGGGCAACAATTCTGAGAACTAAAAACGGGAGCACTGCATCACTGGATGAGCTCTGAATGGAACAAAAGGATTAGCTTAAACACAAGCTCAAAATAGAAAATAATTTTAGCAATGTTGTTCGACTAGGAGGCTTTTTTTTTTTTTTTTCTCAGAACTGATCTGCAAAGGAAAAACTACAGCAAAGCAACTTCTCTTCCATTTGGCTCTTAGGGCTTCATTCTCTTTCAGTACAAAAACTACAAACTAATTTAGGAATCTCAAACAATGAAATGGATGAGCTGATATGGTCATGTTACTATGAGCATTAGCAATGTTGCTTCTTTTCTGGGAGGGCTTGACAATTTACCTGACATTCCTGTGCTGGCCTCTTAATTCATGACTAAGTCATCAGGCAAAGTTTAGAGTCTGAAAAAGTGGAAGTATTGTTTAGCTGTGCGTTTACCCTTCCTTTGAGAAATCACATTGCAGTCAAGACTGTAAAGTAAAGACTGCTTCCACTCCCTCCTTTTTGTTAGTGCTGAGTTGGGCTGATTTGTGGGGCAAATTACAGCCTGATTTGAGACATGCAGCAGACCAGAGCCCAAGATCAGAAGAGCTGCCAGCCCACTAGGAGATGGGACTGAGCTCCTGTAGCACACTGCTTCGTGGCACCTCTGTCTTAGATAATGTCCCAGGTACATGCAGGACTCACTGGAGCTACTGTGTTTATCCAAGGCAGCTTCAGGACATCAGTCACAAACTAAACAACCTCTGCTCACAGCTCCTTTAATAGAAGGATGTTAGGGAGTAAGACTTAATATGTGAACAAAGTTCTCTGTCTCTCCTACACACATTTTACCCTATTGTCTGTTCCTCCAGGAGATGGGCATATCTTCACAACCTTATCCCTAACTTAATTTACACTCCATATGAAATCATCTTCCCACATAGACATCCAACAGCTGTCCAAATCTGGTTAAAACCTCTTTAACCAAACCCACAACAGCGCACCTTGCAGAAGATGTGCGTGTTGGTTACCAGCCCTTTATTTATGTGCTTGTGTTACACACGTATCTGGCTGTTCAGTCACCCTTTAGAAAGGAGATCAGTAGTTATTTTCAGTATGGTTTTTTTGACAGCACGAGAGCAGCATTTTATGGTATAATGTGGGAATCCAACTGTCCTGCAGAGCGTCCAGGGCCAATGTTAAACGATCAGAGACCAGTCTGATTGCCAATCAGTTCTTCATAAACCTCACACGTTTGGCATTTCATTGCAGTCTTTGCAACTGCCCTCTTAATACAGTTCAGTTCAAAAGGAAGTCTGAAAATTGACACACCAGGACCCATTCAGATATTTCAATTCAGAGAACTCTCTGAACTAGGGAAGTAAATTCACCCTTTCTGTTTTTACAAGTAAAACTCAGTTTACCATCACTTCCAGTCTAGATACAGTTTCCTCATTTGCTTTTATTCTTCATAGCAGCAGGGGAGATTTTAAAGCTGAGCCATATATAGCTGTAACCCATTCAATTACTTTCTGGTGAAGGGGCTGAGAAAACCTTCCTTCAGAAAAACCTACTGACAGTGTGTACATATTCCAACTCATAATGCATCCACCAATAAGCTGCTGAGTTTAAAATGCCTTCCTTCACTTATGTGTAGCACAAATGAAGTCAGCGGGGTTTCAAATGAAATAAAACTTGGCGCTTCTTCTCAAAAAGCCATATTTTGTTTTGCTAGATCTGCAACACTCAAAATTGCTTAAGTGAAAGTTTCTTTCACATAAGAGAGATGAATTTAGCTCAGGAAAGAAATTCTGTCTTAATTTAAATCCCTAAGGCAAACAGGTGTTACTCTGGGCAGAATTTGGCCCTTAAATGCCCTACCCTTGCATTTAACACTTTCTCAAAAACAACCAGATGATTTCATCATTCACTCACAGATAAAATATGGCCAATGATTCTAAGTCCAAGGCATAGATCTCACAGCAGTGAACAATGCCAGTCCTGCTAAATGAAAGGAAAAGAGAACAAAGGCAGTGCCAAAAACGCAACTGGGAGAACCATGTTCTTTTGTTTTAATGTTTCAGTTTTGCCTAACCTATGAAAACTATCAAAGATAGCAGAATACAGGTCTTTTAGTCAGTGTTCAAGTAGGTCTAGGAGAAGACCATAGGGATGAAATACCCTCAGCCTTTTATCAGCCTGAAGCAGTTATTTTTCAGAACTGTGACACAAGCAAGAGCCACTGATATTTGCAATCACATCACTTATTTTGGAAGTTGCAAATAAATGTTTTTATTTTATGATGAACTAAGAGTAATTTTAAGCTGAGTAGGTAATTATATGGACATTTGCAATTCGGTATATGGAAAATATATTAAGTTGTAGCGCATGCATACACCAAACATCCAGTACACCTGCTAGAGTGTATGAAGCTTTGTATCTGGGGATGGTTTGAGTCAAAAGAACAAATCAGAGATCTTAGCTCCAGACCACATGTTTGGATATGCATAAGTGTCTTCTGGTAGGCGGCAGCAAACAAGGAGGAGATTGTCACAGCCACCAATCATTATATTTGAAGAAGTGGGCCGAATAAATCTTTTTTTTTCCTGTCCTCTGTTTCAAGATGAAAGCAAAAGAGAATGGCCAAATAAACATAAGAACAATAAGAGTAAAATTTATCTCCTTTCCATTGCTACATCATTAGTATACCATATAGAAATGAAGAAGGTATTCTTTTGGGGATGTTTCATTTTTGCTTGAAAATGTTCAAGAAAATACACTCCAAGTGTATTCCTGAAATGCAGAGGAATGGGGCAGGATTTGGTGTTAGCTGACTTGCCAAAAAATTGACTGTTACTGCCAGTGACCAGCAGGAGACAATATTGTAGTGTTAATACATCATGCTCATTTCCAGCTCATGAATAACGATAAGCTCTTCTGTAATGGTCAGTAAAGCATAAAAAAAGGTATGTATTTTGAAGCTGAAATGGCTGAAACATAAACAGTGGTAAGGTGGATTTTCTATTGACTTCTCCTACTGCAGAACTGAGCAAATGGCTTTAGTCAATTGACACCTTGCAGGAGTTTTGAAGAATTATTTTGCAACCTGGCTTCTGTGGGTGTTCTCACATGTCTGATAACACCATCCTGAAGGAAGGATTTCAAAGATATTTTCAGACAAGTAATTTGGAAGAGACTAGTTTATACACTGCTCTATAGAACATTTCATCAGTTTGAACACAGAACAAATTCTAACATTCTGTTAATGTACAGGGGAGTGACAGGTACCCACATACGTATTCTATGTACAGAGAGTGAGAGTGGCAAACAAGTAGGTGTTTTCTTACACAGGTGGCTCTGCAGTAGCTGTATAGTCCATGATATCCAGGTTCAGAAGAGAGTTTCCTGGTGATGCCAATGATTAGGAAATCAGGTATACAGAAGACAAAGCAGGCATTCCCTGGTCTTCTAAGAGCTTTACAGTGAAGTATCTACCTGCCCTCACCCCCAGTCTTCTACAGCCACAGCTCCCTCTGTAACAAGACTGGGATTTGGCTGAACATCTTCATAATTTTTATGATCCCAGTGTCTGTCCAGTCACTAGTACCTGCATGAGAAATACCATAAAGACGAGTTAAAACATCTTACCTTGTTCTCAGCTGTTCCTCTCTGCCATTCCCCTCTGTTTGGTCCTATGAAGTCCTGCAAAGGAGAAATGGATGGAAAAAGTCAGTGGACAATACTGAAATATTTGTTTTACATATGTTGTTTTATCTTGTTTGGGAAAAAAAGCAAAAAAAAAAAAAAAAAGAAGAGAAATATTACAAAGCAGAGACAGGTTTACAGATTGAAAAAGACATATCTAAGGCAATAGATTATGCCCAAGTATGCCTGGAATCAGTTGTCTCCCTAGTATACGTTATCACCTTGAAGATGCTGGCTCCAAAACATTAGTTGTGTGTACAGGGCAAGATGGAGTGAAGAGATGGTAGGAGAATCTATTTAAGCTTTTTCTAAACCAAGAGATAGGAGCACCTACCCCCTACACATAAGAGGTCTGAGCATAGTTTCATGTGCTGCTCCAATGATCTTACCAAACAGCTGAAAAATAGGAACTGATAGAAAAAAATACAATGGTTGGCTTAAAGTAGTACCAGAGCAAGGAGATTACCATCTGTAAAATGTTGTACTCACATTGTAAATGGTGAGTAGCTAGTGCAAGACAAGAGCAGATCTGCATGCCAGACCTCTGGCTGCTTCAAGTGGGCCAACTTAACCCACAGAAAGCTTTGCATCTCTCACCTGTCCATCCCAAAGTGAAAATGAAGTCCTAGCAGAGAGTGCAGGAAGTCATCAGGTGACCTGTCAGGAGTCTCAGTGGGTCATTAGTGGGAAGGAGACAGAAATTTGAGCCAGTATTTCTTCAGCATTTCCTGAAATAAAAATTTAATCTTTATTGTGGCCAATCAAGTCTAATCAGGAGGGTTATAAATAAATGAAGAAAACATGCAAGAAGGAAAAAGTAGCCTATATAATCTTTGTCTCCTTTTTTTTTCCCCAATGCAAAGAATAATATAGTCACATCCCTCCTCGTCCATCCATGAAGTCCTCAGATAAGCTTCATCACAGTTTAGAATTCAGTAAAGAAAGGTCATAAAATCAAAAATACAATTAGACAATAAGAGAATAAGACTACAGCTCTCTTCCCTGTGACTGAGCATGCCTGTACTAAGAACTTGGTTGTGGAAGAGAGACACTGGTGCAGCTATTCTTAGAGATCAGCCAACAGGAGCAAGAGGCTGGTTTGTCGTTCCTCATGGCTAAGGAGGAGTTGGGATGCACAGCTTATCAGTTCCGACAGAGACTCTATGATCTGTGTCAGTGTGAGGAGTATGCTTCTTGTATCTCAAGGCAAGGAAGAAGGAAAACGCAATGATAGTTAACTGCTGTTCACAGTTGAGCTGAAGTCACAGACACTAAGCTTTACTTCCAGCTAGAAGAGCTCAGTAATGGTAGGAAACAGTAATGGCAGTGTCTAAAGAAAACTGTTTAACTCCCAGACACATTGCTTTCTTCACTCTGGTACTTCGTGTTTTATGGAAAAGATGGCAATAAACAACTCAGACTGCACTTTAAACACACACACATCATTACTATGGCTTCCCCAAGACTAATCTAGAGAGTCCTCTTGCCTTGTGTTAAACAACAATGTAACCAGTGGTTGAAGCAATTGCAGAACACTTCGACTAAGCAGCCAGCAGTCAGTATTTCTGGGTGACAGCTTGCTACCTAACAAAAATGTCAGCACACTGGATATTTACGTGCTGAGCAACTCTCTGTCATAAAGGGTTATTCAATTCAGTTACACGCTAACAGTTGCAGCACAAAATGAAAACAAATATCACCACCAACACCCAGATGTAGCTACTCAATTTTTATATTTTCAAGAAAAACATGAATATCTCATCTTCCTTTGTCCTGAATCATCAGTGACAGGATTCACACATAGAGGACAAAAAGTGACGATCAGAGGATGAGAAGTGACAACTCCTGACAGCCAGCAAACCCCATGCACATTGCAATCTCTACAGTGAGAACAAACTTCTGTTTTGCAGTAGCTGTACTTTTCAAATCAATAGGACAACTGACTAGTAAGATGGAAATTGAGGAGATTTGCCTTTATTAATCCGGGCAATGCAGCACTGTACTCTGAGACATCCCCTATTAAAGGTATATTGGAGAACATTTGCATGGGCAACCATAAATAAGGTTATGTAGAAACTGCTATAATTTGGTTGTGCATTTCTTGCAACAGTTATACAGACTGGTAAGCGCTGCTGACAGTGCTTCAAGTACATCAAGTACATCTTTGACTCTTTAGAACTATTTTTTTTTAATGAAAACAATTAGAGCTTTCTTCCTAGCTACTGATTTGCCAAGCTCATCCGGTCTAACTTCTGTGAGGAGCGGTATTGTACTATACACTATGTCTCCATCATGCCTCAGGCTTTATTTACGATTATTTTGCATGCTGACTAGCTTATTCTTTATGGTTTCTTCCTCTTTTGCCTTGTAGCTCATTGTCCAGGTTGTACTGTGCACAATCCTTTCATGGTACCATAGTGAATGATACTTGGCCCTCTCACTTGGTGCTGAATGATACTATACTCCATGCCTCAGTACATCTTCTCTTGACTTTACCACACAGAAGTCCTCAACATCAGAATATGGTGTGCTTCTCAGTTGAGGCTTTTTTCTTAGGTGAACTGTCTAGACTCAATACAAATGATTTTCCCTCTGTTCATTCAGACACAAATGCCTAAGGATATAACCAGCTCATTGGTTAAATAACTTCCTACATCACAGCAGTATTTGGCTCAAACCACTTCAAGGGATGAGAGGAGTATTTATTTGAATAATTTTGTGCAGTGATGGAAATATCACAGGGTTCACTATGAATGATATCAAGTGTTTTCAAGTTGGCAACAGTTGATAGCACAGTTGTATGGGGTTTTGTAATACTTAATACTTTTGTAAAGACTTACAACAGGCTGTATCTGTCTAAAAAAATAGCTAACTTAAAATGATCTGTAACTGGCAGTACCAGCCAACGGCTGGAGATCTCACTCTATGTTACTGGAATAGGGAAGTTTCCAGGGAGTCAGATCTGTTTTACAGCAGCAGGTTTAAGAGGCAGAGCATTTTCCCCAGGTGCACAGATAACTCCACAAGATACAGGAAGACCCTCAAGCAGCCATTACAGCTCTCCAGTTCAGTAAATGAATTCTGAACTACATCACTCATCCACTTCTGACCACAGCTACTACATAGCAATAAGGGCAGCCTGCAATTTTATTATTATAAATTCTGCAGGCTTAACAGGAAAAAAAAAAAAAAGGATTCTTCTCAGATAGGTACATCAGCTCTGTGTTTTATCTCCATTTTCCACTCTCTTTAAAGACACAGTAAACAGAAAAACAGTATTTACTGGCATAAGTTGACTTTGCTGACACCCACAGCCCTGAGCTAATTTATCATAGATTAAAGTCTGTCCCTTTTTCCCAGTTCTACTCTTCACAGGTTATCATGATTTGTCTTCACTTAACTGAGTTTGAACACCACAGCATGGCTTCACATTTCTGATCATCAGATATTAGCTTCTGCATAAACTCCTGATGTGTTATATTGTAGTAGAGATGAACGGGAGGTCAAAGTTTTGTGAAGACAGATGGTAAACCCTGGCAATGCATTAAGTGGTGCTAGTAGTTAGAAGATAGTTCTACAAAACATAAAATCCAATTTGCTTTTTTGGGCTATCTGTCCTTTCAAGTCTTATGATGGTCTTTTATTGTGGTTCTCATTATCTATGTTGAGACTTACACCTACAAGTCTTCCTCTAGAGAGGAAAACCATTCAATAGCATAATCAGAAAGACAGGATGACTTAACTCTCAGGGAAGATTTTCTCATTTCCCTCAGTTTAGAACCACAGAAAGGCCAAAGAAAGAATCATGGCATTAGAAGCTATGGAATGTGCAAGTGAGAGAAACATTAGGAGCATATGGGACTGATATTTGGGATAGTCATGGTCAGAATAAGACAGAAGACAAAGGAGTGGAAGGAGACGGGAGAGAAGGGGCAGGGTGTGGAGTGGGAGAGAGATTCCATAGTTTGGGGAGAAGCCCCAAGATGGAAAAAGAGGATACTTGTTGCTCTAGCTAAAATGTTATAAACTGATGAGGAAGATGAGAAATATACACAGGATGTTTTTATTTTCAGTTCTGTAAATATTTTATGCTTGCTATGCTGAAGCGTAATTGTATTTAGAACCTTTTGTGATTTTCTTTGCTTGAGAAATCTCATCGGAGCACATTCACATAAAAGCAGCCAAGACAGTTACGAGACTGGATTATCTCTCACCTGAGGAGAGGCTGAGAGAGCTGTAACTGTTCAGTATAGAGAAGAGAAAGCTCCAGGAGAATCTTGCCAAAGGCACAAATTCCTGATGGGAAGAAGTAAAGAAGAAATCACACTGTTGATAGTTCCCAGTGACAGGACAGGAGGCAACGGGTACAAACCAGAACACATAAAATTTCATCTGCCAGTAGGAAAATCAAGAAATTGAAAATAGTTACTTACAAAAAAAAAAAAAGTAGAAGCTGCAGGAGAAGAAACCTGTCTGTACAGCAAAATTGATAACCACATACTACTACTTCAGGTAAGGAAGACAGTAGATGGCAGTGTCCCCCAGTACTTCCTAGGAGGACACAGATCTCACACTCAACTTCTCTGCTACAGAAGACAGGCCCACACCCCAGCCAGTGACAGACGCTAGACAGGAAAGACTTTACTCCCCACTGTAATTTAAAAACAGGCAGTGTCTGGAAGAGTAGTGCTATGCAGCCTCTTATCTCTTTTCTCCTTAGGAAAGCCTTGCAGCTCTCTTTTCCTGTCTTGCAAGTTAACCTACTATAAATGACATCTGACAGATGACAGCAGAAGATGATGACCATTTCTGGACTGAAGGAAACACTGGTCAGTCATCTCATCTGGTATGGTCTGTAGTAATGAATTATGACAGCTTTCCATTTTTTTAAATCCTGACATCTGGCCTTCAGACACAACGTATTAAAAGCTGGGGAAAAGGTCCGAGGGCAGAAGAGAGATCTGGCTTCCAATTATGCGTTTC
Organism: Numida meleagris; assembly: GCF_002078875.1. Lineage (NCBI taxonomy): Eukaryota > Metazoa > Chordata > Aves > Galliformes > Numididae > Numida > Numida meleagris. The sequence goes on along the minus strand of NC_034410.1, from coordinate 87,963,303 downwards.
TGCTGGCTTCCAGTGTCACAATGAACAAATCACTGTGTATCTCAGCATTCTGCTTCCTGCTGAAACACAGAAACCCCTGCTTTGGGATATATGCTCAAAAGCAAATAAATATCTGCTCTCCCATTCAGCAGAAGAAAGCATGGTAAGTCCAGTAACTCAAAGAAACAGATTTCTGTAGCAGGTACCAAAATACATGCTGAAGTTTTCTCACAGGAAATAGACAAGATTATTTCATTAACGTTTGTAAGATGACCATGATATTAAAGCCTTAAAAGAAGCCTAGAACAGAGACAGAGAAAATAAATACAGAAGGAAACAGCATTTTTAAATGCTTTTTTTCAGTGACAGATCAGAACTAGGATCTGTTGTGGAGCAGATACTTCTCAGAGTTCTCTGGAAGAAGAAGACCACAACAAAAGACCTTAATGAAAAGGTCAAGAATTAGTATAGCCTCTCTTTCTGTGCTGCTGGATATTCTGTTCCCTTGTAAAAATCAACATAGCTCTGCCAACCACAATGTTGGGATATAAAAGCTGATCATCTGACCTCTTCTCTGAGCTTTGGTGTTATCTTGGACTAAGAAGACCATTATTAGGGTTCTCTGCAGCTAAACAACTTCCGCAGAGCACAGTGACATGAACTTTTGACACCTACAGTGAGACTAAAGCAGGGCATAGACTTTGCAGCTGGCCTTGGGTGCAGGGATAAAGAATAATGGCAAAGTAAGCCAATCTGACAAGATATGTCATCAGTATTTAAAATTAGCCTTAATGAGTCATCCAGACATGCTAGAAAAGGGGATCCCAATCCATCCACATTCTTAGCATCCTCCTTCTCAAGCTCCAGACTGATACAAAACCTTTAATTACAGCATGTTAGTAACCTGATTTTCATATGCAAAAGAAGATACAAAAATATGTTAAGCATCCTCAGAACATAGTATGATGCATACCGTGGTAGCGAAGGATAGCATATAGCAGTGTGAACAGGGACAAAGGGAGACAGGAATGGATTTGTAAATCAATTTTGATCTCTAGGTCATTACAAAGCTCTGTTTCCAGCAGAATTTGTGACTAAAGCTATTTGGAAGGCAACCTCACAAGCTCCATCTTCCAGTTTCTCTTGAATGGCTCAGTAAGCGGTTCTGCCATCACTGGAGGGAGAAGGACCCAGTGCACCTGAAGCTCCCTCATATGCTGATTTTGGAGATCCTCCAAGATCTTAATTGACTCTTCTGCCCTTTCAAAGTGCTGGGAAGACAGAAATCATTTTGCTTACAAAGATGGCTTCTTATGAACTGTGCCAAGTACATTCACTCTGTCATATGTGGCCATCTCACTTTTGCCTGTATTTTGCCTGAGGAATGAAAGGTTTACCAGGCTTATATCTTCAGAGCTGGAAATTTCCTGGACTAAGCAATCAATCTGGGAGAATCACTAGAATACATTAGAAAAAGAAAAAGAGAGAGAGAGAGAGGGAGAGGGAGAAATTGTTAAATTGTTCAACTATTTAGGAAGAAAAAGAAATAAAGTTGTACATTAATCCCTAATTTTAGGAGTCTGCATGGTTGCTTTTAGAAAAAGCACATCACCACAGAGTGAAGAAGGTGGCAGAAGAGAGCTCTGTCATTACATAAAAATATAGACAAGTTGATTATTTACTAAATGGTGTTTTTTCATTCATTACAGAGGTAGATATCCTATCTCTCCAGACATTCTTCTTTTTTATAATCCTGGTACAATATAGGAAGCCAAGAAGGCCTTTAATTGCTTCATTTAGTAGTAAGTTATTCAAACTACTACCATTGCTCCCCGAGCCACAACACAGTGTAAGAACAAACTTTTCTCAATGGCATCACCAGAAACATCCCAGGAACGTGCTGGCATGTGTTCAGCAGCACAGACCTTGCTTAACTCATGAGCTGAATTGCCAAGTAATGGCTTGTGCTGAGGTTCAAAAGTCATTTATGTTGGCATTGTCAGCTGTATCACAAGTGACACAAAAGACAGGAAAGTGATTGAGAGTGTGACACTGGACAGGTGTTGGCCAGGATTTTCAATAATAGAATTTGCGAACTCCTCAGAGCTCCCTGTTTTCTTTAAGAAACAAACCACTGAACACCTCACTACCATCCTTTCTTCCAAGCATTCATCTTTCCGGGTCACCCTCAAGCCTGTGTCAAGCCCCAGAAGAATAAGAGCAGCACATAGAATGTGACCATGAAAGGTGCAGTCATGCCCTCAAGCTTTGGTGTTTGCATATAGTGTGCCATCAGACTCGGTGACACATCTTGTCCCAGTCTGCCCTCATGCATGCTTGTGTTTCATGTTAGAAAGAGTACACAATATTTTGAAGAAGGCTTGTCCTATTATGTAAGAGTTGGCATATACATCCAGGTAATAAAAACTCCTACAGTCTGCTTTACACACACATAAATCTGTACTGAACTTGGACATGCCAATAATTGATATTTTTCAGTTCAGCCATCTAAAGACAAGCAAAAAGAAAGAAAAGGCTAAATTTGTATTAAACAAAATATTCATTTTTTCTTTTTAATTCCCCTACCTCTTTCACAATAACAACAAAAAATAGCCTGCCTACTTCTTTCTCCAAAATGACAGTGTTCTGAAAGAACAGATCTCTGCAGGTTTTGTATTTCTCAGTCATCCTTTGAACAACCAATACATCTTCTGTTTTTCTACACGAACTGAAGTTCCTAAAGAGTTCAAACCATGTTTTCAAAGCAACATTCCTCAAAATCCATGAACAAAAAAACTAATGGATTCTAATACTATGGTATCCCTCATCTTTCATTTCTGTCCAATGCCTCTGCTCTTTTATGCAACTTTTAAGAATTTGGTTCATATATATGCTGAAAAAATAGCTTGGTCTTTTTTCCATACTTGCCTGTATTTCCCAAAATAAAATAAAATAAGGATTTACTGAGCTCTTTTAGTAAGGAAACAGTGAGTATTATCTGCAGCACGTAAGGCTCCAAATGCCCCCCTCACAAAACTCACAGTTTCACATTCTAGATGCTACAGTAAAGCTGTGGCAAGAGGCTTCCATCTGACCTAAAGCATCCACAACTCTCATAGGCAGGAGAGAGTAGAACCAGAGAAAGAAAGCAGTATGAGAGGGATGGCTGGAAGACTTTCTGCTGGCTACTACTGTGAGTATATTTGGCAAAGAGTGAAACATATATGAACACATTTACAGTGTATTTTTACTGGATAACCCCCACCCCCACAGCAGCAGTGTGCATTACTTGTGCAAAACCAAAGGACTTGGAGACCTCACTACTATCTTTTACTGACTCCTGGCCACCAGCAGTTTACAAACTGCAGAACCAAATACCCCAATTCCCAAGTCAGAGCAGTGCAAATCCTAACAGAAGTAGCCTCCTTGCAAGATTTACCTAGCCATCTGGAAACCTCAGGAAATGCAAGTATTCTACTCCAGGGAACCTATAAAAACCATATTAAGTGAAAGTCGTGGACAAGATCTTCATGCTAGAAACTCTCCTTACCTTTAAAAGGACCAACTTCTCCCCAGCCTTGGCAATGCCCAGACTCCAGGTGCTTCAGATCATGAATTTTAACTTGATGGCTGATGTATTAATCTATGTTAAATTAAATGAAATCAAAGATAAAGCTCAGAAAGAAAATCCTAAATTTTGTGATTAATCTGATCTTTTTAATTTTTCCTTTTTGTTAGATAATCAGTATATTCTGTTGAATAACCAGTGTATTTCCTAATATAGCTGCAAAGAGTTTCACAATACCATTCATTCATTTAAAAAAAAAAAAAAAGGAGTCAAAGCTCTACTGTCTTACATCATTTTCAATGAATGCTTTAGAGTGAAATGGCAATCATGAGACCTCCAGCCTACACAGAGAGGAAGTGGTTTTACAGGCTTGCCAGATTAAAGAGTGACATCACATTATCTTCGTCAATGCTGATTCCAGTTCTTCGATAATCAGGCAAACATGGAAAGTGCTGTTCTTGTATCACATGTTCAGACATCACTTTCCATTCATTAGTGGGGTTAGCAGTGCTTGCCTTAGCAGAAGCCCTGCCTCCTCTGCTGTAGGAGACTTGCAGAAGCAGAGAGAACGTGACAGCGAGAGCAGTCATCTCTATTCCCAGGCTGATCTCTTCGAATGTACATTCAGAGGGCCCTTGCTATTTGTTTATGCCAAAAATCAGAGAAAACTGAAGAATCTGGTGCTTTTTGTTTATCTGTTAAATTATGTCACTAATCAGAGAAAACTGAAGAATCTGCTACTTCTTCCTTGCTGTTTCTGCACAGAAGAGACTACTGTTGTGTCACAGCTTTCAATCCCAAGCTGACCAGCAACAGCTTCAGTAATTTCTGTGCATGTGTGAAACACTCAGAGAGCTCTAGCTACTAAAATTGCTTGAAAAATATGGAGACATCACTGTGTATGCAAACTGAAAATGATGGACATGTCCCCAGTGGCCACAAATTTGAATAGTACATCATGAATTCTTTGGTAACTTGTTTTTTCAGCAGAGTGCCAGTAACACCAGACTCTTGCTTTCCTTTTAGGAAAACAATACTGAAACTTTGCTGAAGTGGGAGAGAGCTTGGATTTCTAGCAGAGATTTCAGAGAGCTTTCCAAGGTGACAAAATAATATATGTATCATTTCTATTAACAGAAATTTGGGCTTAACCTGCAGCACTTACAAAGTGCAGAGACTACAAAGTCTTTCTATATAAACCTGTATATGGGTACAGAACATTACGCAGAACAGCTGATATCCATGCTTCATCTGGATGCCTGGAAAGGAAATGTTCAAAATTAAGTTCTTAGCTGAGACTTAATGCTTCCCGTCCTCATAGGGCATTAAGCAGAGATGCAGAACATTCATTAAACATCTCTCTCTGCATTTTCCACATAGCTTTAAAAAACATGCCAAACCTCCTATGGCCCTCGAAAAGCCCTGCAGTCCAAGACACCCCTATCTCACAGCTCTTCCTCCTATTATGTGAGTAAATGTCCTGTAGTACCAAACTGCAGGGCACCAGCAGCACTGACGCAAGCACAAGGCTCTCTGCAGAAAATCCAGATACTCATGCAGAACAAAGCATTAGGCAGTAGCCAAAGGAAGATGAACAGTGGACTTCTTTATCCCTTTCTACTCTTCAGTCTGAAAGGCTGAAAATGAAACTCCTCATTGAGTATCTTGACTGAGAGGACAGGCCTGGAGATGGCAAGGGGAAGGTCCTCAGCTCAGACTGTGCCTTCAAAGAGCATTAGAGTATAAAGTCATTCCATCAGCTCCAGAATTAAGCAGTCTGCGGATACATGTTTCATGGTTGCCTAATTTTGTCATTCAGTTAGGCAAGAGATTCAGATGAAATTTTACTCATGGTTGAGGCCTTTACAAGGGCCTTCTCTTTGACTTTCTGGGGTCCACAAGGAGACAAGCTCACTGATACCAGACCTTAAAAAGGGCACAGGTCTCCATCCCTTGTGCTGTTTTAGGCAGCTTCATGGCTTCCGTAGGAAATACATCTCTTTAAGACCTGAACCTTTTGTTTGTGTAAGAAGCTAATGAAGGAGGAAAGGGTATGGAGAAACGGGGCAACCACACAGTACACCTCCATAACTGGAATTTCCTTAAGAAGCCAAACTAAAGCACTGGTAAAGTCAAAGCTCCACAGAGATTCATGTAGAGCGAGTAAGCATGCCTACACTAAGCATGTAGCACACACAACTTTACACAAGCAGTGCCACCACAAGTTGCAGTGTTGTGCAACGAATGCCTAGGCAGAGCATGGCTCCTAGCCATGATCCACCAGCTATGGAATGAGTGAGAGGTGGCAGGGCTCCAAGAGGGTTAATCCTTCAAACCTCCTGAGTCTCATACCAAAATCTTTAAGTGACTGAGACATTTAGAATATACAGTGAAAAGTCAAGAGGAGGGAAGCTCTATTGTAAGTCAGAAGTAGCAACTGATCCTCAGAGGTCTCAGTCATATTGTGCTATGAGCTGAGGCTGGCCTTTGTAAGCAGCTATATCCCAGGCCAACCCACCCGATCCCAGCTCAGAAGCATCTACTGTCCTGGTTTCTCCTACAGCAGCATACCCATCCAAGCACAACCAATGCCAGCTGTTGGTCTGCCTGATTAGAGCCTACCATGCTCCCTCATCTAAATTGTTCAAAAGGCACATGCAATTGCACACTAGTTCCAGGCCTGAAGCTTTATTTCAGAAGTTTCCCTGATCACTAGACAATGGGCAACAAAAAAAGCAAACAAACCCTAACTTGTTCAGTATCACTTTTAAAATAGCAGGATTAAAAACCTCATTTGGCTCAGCTAATCAGGAATCAGTTTATTCTCACTCTAATTTCTGGGAATTCTGGGTAAGCTTAGATATGAGAGACACCAAATCTTATCAGCCTACAAGCAAGTTGTTCCCTGAAGTAAAAGTAAGTTCCCTTTTTCATTCAGGGAACTACGTCATCAGTGGTAGAGAAGGAAATCTCCCAAGCCTGTCAGGCCTAAAAGTGGTATCACACGACAACGCCCACGAGGTTAAATAAGCACTACTCTGATAAACCCCAGCTTAACAAAGGAAAGAATTACTGCTCCCTTTTTGAATTGGAAGTCCCAATCAAGATTATAATCCCCAGACACTGTGCCTCAAATGTAAAAATTTTAAAAAGAACTCAAGTATGTATTGAAATAATTCAGCCACCACCGGTATTATTCACACACTCATACAGTTCATCTGAACTGAAGCACTCTACAAATGAGTGCATCTCCCCAGGAGTTTTCATCATAAGAATGAGATTTCTCACCTCTCAAGAGGCAACAAACAGTAAATCATTTAGATCATGAAACCTGGATAGCAAGCAGCAAGTTCAGAAGAGTGCATCTTGTAGCAGAAATTCACTTCCTCAAAATAGTGACATTTGCACTGAATTTATAAAAATCCATTTTAGCCACTTCTCTTAAGCTAGAGCCTTGAGTTCACAGTGGATGAAAATGCTCTGACCACAGATATTTCCTAAATGAAAAGGAATTGGGAAGTGATGCCACCCCCTTCTGTCATTCAAAGGTTTTGGCTAGGAAGCGTCACTGCAGACCTATATGAAAACATTTCACTTGTAATCACGAGACGCTTACTGCTTTTGTTAATGTTACAAATTTAGAATCTAAAGGTCCAACAGGACCAGTAGGCCACTATGCATAATGCTGTAATAAGTAGATCCTTTTCTAGAAAATTCAGATGTAACTGACAATTCAGTCAGGTTATTGGTTAGGGAAAAAATGGGCTGCAGAGCTTAAGCAGAGATGATAAGAACATGCACTTGCATTGGCCAGCTTTGCATAGCCCAGGCCTCAGAGCAACTGAATAGTCCATAGCCTGTGCTCTGTGATGGTGCATTACGGGCAGGGCAGACTCCAACTATATGCTCTTTCTGTGTTACTGATCTTGTAGCTGAAAAGCATGTTGTCTCTCTCTGATCTCTCCTAAGCTCCCAAAGCCTAGAAGGCACATAGGTTGCCAGGCAGCTTCATTTAAGCATGGAGAGAAAAAAATACTGTGAAGTAAAATAAAGAATCATGGGGGAATAGTCTACTTTGTTTTCTTACAGGTATGTGAACAGTACTCAAGGAGACAACTTTGGGAACAGTTTCAGCACACAATGTTTTCTTGCAGGTGCCTTCAATTTGTCCCAGCTGAGCTCCTTCTCCCCTACCCTATTTCTGCAGCCTTTAGGTAGCAGGCTTTTTTTTTTTTTTTTAATCATCCCTCCCCCTTGCCTCTCTGATGCCATTCAGTTACAGTTATCAGGTTGCTTTGATCTTCTCCCATGTGACTTTTCCCTCCAGGGTATTTCCACTGTGCTTTCTCAGAGGAGAAGATGACAGTCTCATGAAGCATGAGCTGCATGTTCCCCAAAGCCAGGAAACTATTCACTGTTTCACATGAATGGGCCTGGGCCTTCTTTTTCCTTTATTGCTTGAACAGAATTAAAGGTTCCTTTGAAGGTGTAGACACACAATAGCCGTCTTCTCAGCCTTTGCACGATCCTACTTCCAAATGAACACTCTTTTCATTTACACATATCTCTGAGCATCAGTTGTTGTTCCATTTGGACCAAAACTGAGCAACTTCACATTAATTACCCTAGCTAGGAGATGAAGGGTCAGGTGGATCTGCCTTTGCACATACCAGGTTCATTTGTTTGCTATGAACCCATCTTATTTTTATTCTGGCTCTTCTCAATTTCTTTGCTGTGCATGAGAGTTGAAGGAAACCTAGGGTGTGGACTCTCATTTTGCTGCCCTTGGTATAGGAGTAATTTCTTAATATATTTAAGAGGTAGTACTCTGATCAACACAGGTATCAAGCGTTTTGTGGATACAAGCTTGCACCACAAGGCACAAGAGAGGTCTTAACTACACATATTCAGTGCAGTTCACAGAAATCCTGTTAATTCAGTTGATGCTTGACATTCAAACCACAAACATCATTTACATCAGTTTAGTTTTGCTACTCTGTGCACTACAGGGCAGAGTCAACACACCTGTCACTCCCCACAGCAGCACTTTTTGGCTAGTGCTGGCTAGTTATGCTCCTACATGGAATCGGAGAATCACAGAATGACTTGAGTTGAAAGGGATTTCAAAGATCATCTAGTTCCAATCCCCCTTTGTATAGGGTTGCCAAACACTACATCAGGCACTAGATATAACAGTCTACAATTAAAACTCAGTAGTCTCTCCCTCTGCCTGCAACACAATTTGGCCAAACAATGGTACCCATTTCATACAGCAAAAAATTCATGACCGTGTTTTTAAGACTTGAAGAGATCACAAAATGTATTAGAGGATGAATTCTAATAGGAGAGAAAATGTGGCTAATCTTTGTGTAGTTTCTCTTAAAAGACTTACTCACTCGTACACACATATGCACCCAGTTTGGGTAACTGAATCCGTTCCACAGACTCTACACAGGAGTGTAGGTGAATTGATAAAAACTTTATCAAATCCCAGTGCCTAATAATCACTATTGAGAGTCACAAAACTCCCGGTTAACTTAGAAAATGCTCAAAATTGCTCTAAAATATTATTGCCTTTGTCGACAATTTTTCATGGTGATGTTATGCTCCCTAACAGCAAATGTTTCTCCAAAACTAGCAATTTGTTTTAAGAAATAAGCGAATAAAGAGGAAATCCTAGAACTTCAACTAATCTGTAGGATTCATGAGAAGGAGCTTCCCAACCAGGCAGCTAATAAAGTTGTAAAAATAATTTAATCACAAAGAGAGCCAGAAGAAAAACATGTGGCAGGAAAAGCAGCTAAAGAGAGCACAAATCACCTGCAATTGTTCTGCTAGTTCAATTGAACATACCAATTCATGGCAAGATTTTCAGAGCCCTCGGATGTCCTTTGACCTTTTTCAGATTTGCACCTCTGAAAATGAGGCAGTGAGAAAATGAGACTATCTCAAACTGTACAACTAGCATACCAAACAGAATGGAACCTACTGAGCTAGACCCAGCTGGAGACAAAGGCTAAGGCAACATAGATAAATTACCAACATGTTTGGTGTGCAAGGAAGAAATAAGGGCAAGGCTTCAGTCCGGACAGATTCACCAAGGCCTAGCCCCACAGCACACTAGGAAAAGATGGATACCAGTTGAACCATAAAATCACAGAATGGTTTGGGTTGGAAGGGCCCTCAAAGTCCACCCAGCCCCACTCCTTGCTGCGGGCAGGGCTGCCCCCCACCAGCTCAGGCTGCCCAGAGCCCCATCCAACCTGGCCTTCAGCGCCTCCAGGGATGGGGCACCACAGCTTCTCTGGGCATACCATGGCAGGGCCTTATCACCTTCTGAGTGAAAAATTTCTTCCTAACATCTAACCCAAATCTCCCCTCTTTGAGTTTAAAGCCATTCCCCTTGTCCTATCACTATCAGTCCACATAAAAAGTCGGTCTCCTTTCATTTTATAAGCTCCCCTCAAGTACTGGAAGGCTGCAATGAGGTCTCCCCAGAGACTTCTCTTCTCCAGGCTGAATGAGCCCAGCTCCCTCAGCCTATTTTCATAGGAGACGCGCTCCAGCCCTCTGATTATCCTCATGAGCCCTTGTATGGGACAAGCATTCCATCTGCCCAGAGAGCTTTCACGTCTGGCCTTCATATTCTGTCATGCCTACAGAGGAGATATCAGGTTTTTGTGATCCAATGATCAGAGTAGATTATTTAGTCTTGATCTGAGCTGGCTCAATTCATCTTTGAACTTTCTCTCCTTCACAGCTTAGTATGAAGGTTTACTCATGTTGGCTATGTTGGATTGGAAATAAGGTTAGAGTTTGCTTTTGGCTTTCAAAGCAGAAAGTCCTGTCAATATAGACCAATATGAGTCACCATTAAGTACTGAAAATAAATCAAAGCATTCTAGCCAGTAGACAGTCCTGTGTCTAAGTGGGAGGAATGACACAGTAAGATGCCATGATTTGCCACTGCCTGATAATAAACTCCACTACACCAATTCCTCTTTTATTTTGTTATTTGCGCTCCTTTCCCCCTCTAGATTACCTTAAAACGTCAGCAGAAAACAGATGCAACGTTACACTGCTCACCATCCTCTCTCTTTCTTCTCAGTAAGGACATGCTGTTGAGAAAACAGGCCCAAATACAGCTCCAGATTTCATGAGAACAGAATTTCTCACAAAGATCTCCAGCATGTCACTGCCTCAGTGGATCAAAAATACCTCAGGAAAAATATTTTTCATGGCAGGGCAATACTTCAACTTCCAGCCCAAACTAGAAAGCACAGAGATGACCAGAAACTTGAGAAAAAGGATTACCCATAAAAAGCTGAACCTCCTGAATGGTCTCTTTTCCAGAGAGAAATGAATGTTCACATCAGATCTTTCTCCCATTACCTGTTGTCAACAAATAGAAAATACTCATAAAATCTCCCTTGTGAAATCCTCCTAGTCACAAAGAGATATGTGACCCTAAATTCTACCTGGCAGAACACACATCACTGCTCTGACAGCAGGAGTGATAAACAGGGCTTCTGCAATGGTCAGCATCCATCAGGACAACATAGCTGCAGGAAACACAACTAAGGATAGTAAACAGAGCCTGACAAGAGCTTGTGGTTTTAATCACAAAAGTACATAGCAACCAGACCATGTTTAATCACCTCCCTACTTGTTAGGTGCCTGTATAAGGGTAATAACGATACTCGGCCTTAATATTGGAGCCACACACGGATGCAGGTAGAGTACTCAAGCAGGATTCTGCTTCTTCCATGCTTCAGAAGAGTCCCAGCCTGAGCCATGTGCGTAGGGTCAGGGCAGTGGATGAAGAACACTCAGACCCATGACACGCTGACCTCCCCTCATGGTGACACAAAGGCAGCAGCCCTAGGGCACAGCTGAGAGATTGGCAGTTTGCAGTGACTGTCCTTCAGGCACAAAACTTGGTGGGCTGGAAATATCCCCATAAAAAGGAAAGGGAATACTTTGAGTTGTAACAGGAGCAGAAATATAGAAAATACTTGAACACTGAGCTCAACTCATTAAGAAATAAAGATCAAAGATTTCAGCAAGAGTCAACTGCTTTCCAAACTAATTTCTGCAGCTGCCATGGAAACTGCCGTAACCAATGGCCAGAGGCTCATCACTTCTGCATGACACAGAAGTCAACACAAGCAATATGGGCACAAGAGAGGGCTCAAATTAAAGGAATTGCCCATAAAACAATAAAATTTGCATGGCACATGGTCTGCATCTCTTCCACCTCAGAAAAGTCTGTGACGAATAGGCTGGGATTGGAAGTAGGGTGTACCTGTTCGGCACAGCCCAGTTCCTTGACGTGATAGATGATTCCATCAGAAAATTTGTTCAGGAACTGCTACCATTTACAACAAGAAAAAGTCCATCATTCATTCTTCTTTTTTTTTTCATAATGAAATACAGACAATTCTAAACAGTCTATCCATTCATTAATTACAGAAATAATAAATTCTGAAAGATTGTAGAACTATGTCTTTGGCATAAAAATCTATGATGGAACTGGACGACACAAAATCAACATCTGAAAACAGCCACAGGACGTTTGTCAAATGAGTCCCTTTAACCAGAACGAGGAGCTGAAGAAGAGTCTGTAAAGCTCCCAGAGCTAGGAATCAGAAAAAAAAAAAGTTGCTCTTCTGGCAGGGAGTGGAAATAAAATGCAGCATTTAGATGAGTGACCAACCTTCACGTTGCATAGAGTGGAGTTCTCCATCCTACCCAGAACTCAGTAGGCAGGGGAAGAAAGGGGAAGGAAGCAAAGAATGAAGGATGTTACCAGCCCCTCTGAAACACCATCCACCTTCTGAGCAGCATTATTTCCACCTGCCCTACAGGCAGACATCCTTCCCTAGAATCATAAAGGTTGGAAAAGACCTCTAAGATCATCTAGTCCAGCCATCAACCCATCCCCACCATGCCCACTAACCACAACTCTCAGTGCCACATCCACACGGTTCTTGAACATCTCCAGGGATGGTGATCCCACCTCCCTGGCCAGCCTGTTCCATAGGCTCACCACTCTTTTTGAGAATAAATTGTTCCTAATATCCAACCTGAGCCTCCCCTGGAGCAACTTGAGGCCATTCCCTCTCATCCTATTATTGTTACCTGGGAGAAGAAGCCAACCTCCACCTCACTATAACTTTCTTTCAGGTTGCTGTAGAGAGTGATAAGTTCTCCCCAAAGCCTCTTCTCCTCTAGACTAAATAATGCCAGTTCCCTCAGCCACTCCTCATAAGGCCTGTGCTCCATACCCCTCACAGCTTTGTTGCCCTTCTCTGAACACTCTCCAGGGCTTCAGTGCATTTCTTGTAGTGAGGGGCCCAAAACTGAGCACAGTATTTGAGGTGTGGCCTCACCAGCACTGAACACAGGGGGAACAAAGGCCTGGTTCTTAGCTAAGTACTGATCCACACTGAACAGGGAATAATCTGCAGAAAAAGAGGAAGCAGAGATCCTCCACCTCTGTCTTCTTCTCCATGGTCCACAGAATAGTGTCTTCAATGATTTCTAGTTCCTTAAATGTGCAACTCCATCAATGAGAAGTCTTCATATAAAAAAACAAAACAGGTTTTGTTATAGAAAAAGTCACTTGCACTTGGATGTGTATAGAAGAGAGAGAGAGTGACAGATGAGTATTGACAGAGCACTGTGGTTGTATGATGTCCCATTATTTTTGAGGTTTAATATTCCTGGACTGTACACTCAGGGTTCCTTCCATAGCTTGTGTTTTTGAGCTCTCACCAGCTGAAGTCACTAGAACTGTTTAATGCCACATTTGCTCACTTACTGATCAGTTTTCTTCCTTTCTCTGTGTATTCTGAGAGGTCATACCAGATAAACTAAAATGGGGTCATTCTGCCATATGCTTATTTACTATGTGTGTGTTAGACCTCTTGTGAGCTATTTTTCACTTGTTATCCATCAATATATGTATTTATCTTCAAGTAGCATATGGAGCAGTAGGATGGGGTATATATATGGAGTCAACAGATGGTGAGACTCTATGATTAATATGTTCTCATAACTTTTTATTGTCTCTTCTCTTATACGTTCTACTTTGCAAGCGTCATTACTTTTGTCGGCCCTGTTCTCATTTCTTTATATCTGTATGCCGTAACACAAATATAAAATAACTCTTTGTCTGGTTTTGAAATTTATTTCTATAGTGTGCCAAGTGTTACATTTATTGAAGTAATTCATAGGTTTTTAAGGCCAAAAGGGCCCATGAGTTCTGACCTGACAGTGGAGACAGAATTTTACCCTGCAACTTCTTGAGCTAAAGGGCAACGTTGATCCCAACTACTGTATGACCACTGTTGGTGTTTTATTTTCTGCCATATGAAATGCGGCAGTCATTCTGCAAAACATTAAAAAATCTTTTAGAAGATGAAATAATAATTCACACTGTTAATTTGAAGACAGACAGAATGGTGCATATTGTGTTAGAACTAGTTTACCATGCACTGCAGAAACCTACCAGAGATGCCACATATGCTCTGGAACACATAAGAGGGAAGAAACTGTGCACCTCTGTCTTGCCTGTACGTATCACACCTCCCAGACTGTTCCACTTTGAAGGTCTTTGCTCAGGAGTACAATAGTTACACTTTGCAGCTGTGGAACAGGAGGCGTAAGCACGATTCACCACCTAATTCGCTGTTTCCAGGAAGCTTTCTGTATCTTCCTTATCTGCCAGTGAGGGCATGTTATCAAAAGACCTCATTTTATTGCTTTTCCTGTCAGGCATATTGTTTCATTTATATGAAATTTATGCATCCAGCACTACAATTCTGGCACTTGCCAAAGTCACTCAGAGTAACTGCTCCTGGTGGCTGTTTATTCTCATTGCTAGGATAAAATGTGGCTTGAATGCATGACTGTCTCTTCTCCCTTTAATCGTGATGCATTTGTGAACAAAACTGAACTGTTCACTAAAGTCTTCAAGACAGACCTTTGCTCTTACACCAGTATCATGAATACAGGAAATCTACATAGCAATGTGTGCAAGCAGAAATGTTCATCTTGGTCAGTGCTTTATTTACCAGAGACCAGGATTAGATGAAACACAAGCTGTGACTTTTGGAAACTGCTGCTGAAGATGAGACCAGACTGCAAAGTCTCAGCAAGTGATGGTGAGAATAGTCTGCTTCCTTACTGCAGAGGAGATGGTCTGTAAACTTTATGCTCTTACTCTATGATTCTCCTGAAATATGATTACTAAGATGTTTTTCTACAGCTTTCTCTAGCTGCACTACATCTGATGTAATGCTGTTTCACTGTAAACCAGCAATTAATAACAAAGGAATGAACAGCTTGCAGTGATGCATAGGTTGAACTGTATCACCAAGAGCCTGTTATTCCCTCATCCAGCAAACTGCTGTTAAAAGACAGGGGGATTTGCAGATACTAACAGTGCAGATCAGTGTAAAAACAAGACTTCTTTTAGTGTGAGGTTCTGAGTACTACCATTATTTTACAGACAGCAGTAGTGACCCAAAAGCTGTTTTGAATATTATGGTCACTTCAAGCAGTCATGCAGCACAGATGTATCAATTACACTCTCTCCAGATCATGGAAGATAAGGTTACAGAATAGGCAGTTTTGCCTATATGGGGTCAGCACAGACAGCAGTTTCAGGTGACTGTCAATGATCATCAGGACTGCCAATGACTGTCAAGAGCTATACTCTAGGAAGCAATCAGAATTTATGGAAATACAGTTTGGCGGAAGTAATCACCCAAGACATCAGCAATTAATCACAGATCATTGACTTATTACTTTCTGAATGGTCTTGAAACTCCGTGTTACACTACTGCTGATAATTTCGGCTATGAGGAAAGAGGATGTGTGAAGTAGTAGAAGACCTTGCTAACTAGATGTACAGATGTAACCCTGCATGTTGCATTGAGATTGATGTTAGAAAGTGCTGATAAGCCAGAGCTCAAGTGATTGGTGAATCAGACTCAGTCATGCTTTGAGCGATAACCAAACACCCACAGGCTGGATGACAAAAAGTGGAAAAAGAGGCCAAGATATGTCATCACAGTAGGTTCTCCCAGTACCAGCTGGATGATAAATAGTTGCTATTTCATCATTTTTCTATGAGGGAAGTCTCCACCAATAAAAGGTAAATTCCACAGCAGCATTATCTACTTGGGCAATGGGGAGAGGGGAGCATGAATTATGAGTATATCATTAACTTACTAGCTAGTACAAAAGGAAAGGAAAAAGAACAAACAAAGAAGAACTGAGATTCAAGTTTTTAAATCCCTTGTTTGATTCAACCAGATTAAGAAGTAGTGTTTTGTAGAAATCCAGGAGATAGATAGGTTGCTGCCTTTGCTGGCATCTCAGAAATATTTACATTTTGTTTACAGGGAACTTCCTTGCTGAGTCAGGTAAACTAAAGAGACGATACTACTCATTTTCAAGAGCCCTGAATGTTCTGAATGCTGAGGATTTCCCAACCACAGCATTTTGTATGATTCCAGCCAAGAAGGATTTGGCAAAAGGTCCAGATATGTTATGAATGACTTTCAGCTTCTGGAGTTCAGGTTATGTAAACACAACACATTTACACTGAGGAAGGGGCAGTTATCTCAGAGGAAGAGGTGAGGAGAAGGAAAGGCTGCGTATATGGGATAAATGTGTGTTAATGGTCTGCTGAAAATATCCTGTGATGACAACAGATGCTATCACTGTTACTTTCCATGAACATACTGTATAGGCAACAGCAGGAGTGTGAGTACACTGGATTAAGCAACCTCAAAAATAAACTGCCTTTACACAGTTGTTTTTAAAAGTATTCCAGAACAGATACATTCACTGCTTATGTGCTCACTAAAAATATTTTCACTATGAATAATTATGTGGTATTTTTTTGTTAAATAACAGCTGGTTACCTATACAGAAGATGTGAGTTCTGTATTTGAGCACTATCCCTTGGATTTTAGGCTGTCAGATTTCCTAATAAATGCTTCACTTGACACATCCCTTTCTTGTGCTGCAGCAAACAGCTAACTGGAAGCACAAAGAGAAACACTGACTGTACCTCCTTTATGCAGATATCCACCGTATATTAAATAACTTTGAGAGGAAATTGTGTTGTACTGACCAATGCACTCCAGTTCTGAAAGCTTTTAACTGTCTGTAAATGACACACTTCATTTTCTAGGAAGGCATTAACATGATTGTTTTCTATAAAGAAAAGCTTTGGCTATTCAGCCATGTAGTAGCAGGTACTGAGAAAACAACTTTAATTTCTTTTAGTTGCTGGTTGTTCTTTCAACAATAAAAAATAAATAAACAAAACCACAGTCCAAGATCAGAAGGCTCTTCTGTGTTGCCCACCAGTTTGGCCAGAACACAATGCCAATGGAAGGAGAAGCAGACACTGTTTCAGTAGGCAAGTAGAAAGACAAAAGAAAACACTTTTTTTTTGAGTATAGAAATCAACCTCAATTTTGCACCACCTATACATTGATAAAGAGACACACACACTACATCGCATATTAATGACTCCTCCCCACCTTTAGTTAAACCCCCATGTTTCCCTCTCTGTTTTTCTTTGATATCTGGGTTGTACTACTATTTCTTAGGCTTCAAGCTTTCAAATAACATACTTTTTACCTCCATATATTCCAAGCTTGATGATTTTGCCACAGTGGTTTGTCTTTTGGGATGACCGTTTTTCAGGGTTTTATTTAACATTTTCTAAATGCTTTCTCATAAACAAATCCAAACATTTACTAAATGTTTTCTGTTTCATGAATGCTTTATTTTTGCAATTCATTCTTATTGCTGTTAGCTGACAAGAAAGCATTCCTATCCATCTCGTTTGTGCTCAAGAACAGGTAGGAAATTTCAACTTCCACTTAGCACAATACAGATTAATCTGCTCTTTCCTGAGACCAAGCAGTGAGAAATAATCGCTTTCATACTGGTCAAAACCATACTCTTACTCATGTAGACAAACATACAACACAAAAACAAAGCCCTCTTAGAGATCACATGGCCCAGACCAGGTCGCTTATGATCAGCTTATGACCCTGAATGTCATTTTATGTCTTGACTCTGGCCTTCTCCTGGAAGAAGGAGTGAGTCTTGTGGGTTCTAAAACTAAAACATTATAGGAATGTTTTAGTTTGCAACTTGTCCTATTGAGGAAGGTCACCACCCTGTCTTCACTTGCTGCTTCCTCTGTCTCACCAGCACTCCTGCCATTTCCCCTTTGGACACACCTTAAGCAGATTCTACTCTCCCTGAGCAGCACTTCACTCCACGGAACATGTTCCAGTGTATATGGGAATGCATGTACCACTGGGTTTATTGGGAGGTAAACTGAAAGAAAGCACAGCTTAACATCAGTAAGCAGGGCAGAAGCAAGCAATTACAAAGACAATAGCAGGTAGTGAGTGATGGCCATACATGTTTGAAATAAAGCCAAAATAGTTATACAGTATAAACAACTTCAAATGAAAAGGCAAAGAACAAATTGCAGAATCCCAATGCCACGTGGAAAGACAGAAATGCAGTGTTAAACAAGAAAGTGAAAACATTTAATTCATTTATTTTTGTTTTCTCCTGGCATGAGAACAAAGCCTTTCTTTTCCCACTACATTATGAAACACATTCATAATGGTACTCAAATATAGCTATTACCATATTTAAATGCTTCTTCACTGCTTATTACCTATGAAGTTGGCTATAGCTGCATCCAATTCAAGATGATTACGACACGCACACGAAAGAGCTGAAGGGAACAACTTTTGTTCCTAAACAGCTTACCTCTTCAAAAAGAACAATGTTTACTGAGATAAATGAAGAGAGGGTGGTTGTTTTAGATCACTATGACTAATGTTAAGAAACAGCTGGTAAGGAATATTAGGTAATCACATACACGGGCTGCACACTGGGAACATTACGCTAACATACCTACTATAATTTTATTCTCTTCCCCACGCATTTATTCAAAGCTGCAGCTGTGACACTGGCTTTTGAACATTAGAAACTATCAGGAAAAGCAGCATGAATCATCATCTTTTGCTTGTGTTATTTAACTTAGTCACTCGGGTGCAGCTCTTCTAAGAGGACAATAATAGAAGAAAGCTGGTAGTTTTCTTTCAGACATTTGTGCAGACCCCTTTCCGCAAGTTCACCAAGAACAAAAAAGAGCAGTTCTGTTAAAATACCGGCACTTCTCTCAAGTATTTAATCTGTCCATTTTCTGAAGAGTGTTTAAAGTGTTAAAAGACAAAACTATTAAGAACGTTGCTTCACTTGCCCCAAGGCAATTCTTTTTCTCATAGGCTAAAACCGGCAAATTAGTTGACTGAAATCTCATACAGTCAGCAGCAGAAATGCTGGAAGTAGAGATCTTCAAAATTACAGAAAGAAGTACCCATTCTTGTTCTTTCTCAGAGGTTATCACTAGATTTTCAATGAATTAAGAGTTCCAGCCACCATGCAGTCACACACTTAGATATATTTGAAAATCTCATACAGGACTCCAGAAAAGAGGTGGAGGTCTGTAACAAAGTGGTTGTGGTGGCCTCCATTTCCCTTCTTTGGGTTTGACTTCAGTTTCCAAGGCATTTTTCACCCTTGAGAGCACAGCACACTTGTTCCACTGGTTCAGAACATACCTGCTCAGGAAGGAGAGATGCAGGAAGGCTTATTCTGTGCAGCTAGTGTATCATACCCTCACAGCTTCAATTCCCTCTCATTTTAGAAAGAAATCTAACAAAATATTTCTTCCTCATTCCAAACTGGTCCTACTGGCTTTGTGATTAAACACTATTGCTTTGTGGTCATCCATTTAATCGGGGCCAGGTGACAATTAATTTTATTTCTTACACAGCTGAAGGCAGTGCTGGAGTTGCAACAAGCCACCTCCCATCCTTAGAAGCCACCTGAGAGTCGGAAGGTTCATGTAAAGCTGTATTTCAGGCGCAGGGATAAGTGGCATTCCAGTCCGTAGGAGCTCTGGGTAGTGTTAGAGGGGGCTGAAAAATTCCCTGAATGACCATTTGGTGCCTCAGGTCCTTCTGGATGCCCTGTGACAAGGAAAACACAACTCAAGCTGTCCTTCCCTTCCCTATGTGGTCAGCATAGGACTCCTTCTGCCCTAGGCTTTTCCAGTACTTTACAAACACATATGCACATAAACACGCATACACACACAGAGCAGGTCTTGCTACATGTGGTACTCTGGTTCACAGTTTAAACTCCGAGCTAGGAGATATCTGAATAAAAAAGAAACGTGTGCTATGGAGCCAATTCTATATTCTTAATGCTTTCTTTTCAATTTGTAAAGGAGCATATGAAATCATGCAATGTAAGGATGTTCCTTACATGCTGCATGCACTATGTAGCTATGATTTGATGTTTCATCAGCAGCCTTGCAAGCCTCCTATATCTCATTTCCTTAGCTTCATTTTTTCTTCTGGATCACAGGTCTCTTACTGCAGACTCAATGAGATGCCAATGAGGCAGATATCCTAGAAACAGGCCTATGCTCTTGTCACAGCAAGTAAGAGGTGGGAAAGCCATAAGGAACAGACAGTGTCAGTAATATCAAACAGATACTATAGCAGATATTGTAGTATATTTAAAAAAAAAATTAAAAATGCCAAACTGTAAAGTGGGCCAGTAGTTCCAACAAACTGGTGGAAATTGGCCTACTTTCCAATTTCAAAGAAAGACACTGAATAGAGTAAGACTTTTTTGCTACAAAGCTGTGCACAACCAAACAGAAAGGTGCTGGTATCTCATTGGTAACCTCCCTCCAAGCTGAGGATGGGAAGAATCAGCATACTCACTTACTTGCAGACTCTTGTTTTCAGGTTCTAGATTCTTTGTTTGGCATCCAAAAGATGCAGTCAGTTTTTGTCCCCACAGGATTGAAGATTGGTCCCTCAGGCTGTCTCAGGTTGAAATACTTTATCTCCTAGAACTTATCCCTGGAACTGCAAGCCTTTTGGTTCACCATTTTGCTCTCTGCAGGTATGTCATAGAGCTAAGTAAACCAAAGAGAAAAGTCAGACTTGCAGACAAGTTCGTAAAGACTCCACCACTACTTAGTTCATGTCATGATAAATACATGGATCTATACAAAAATAAGGCCTTACTCCATTTCAGTCTCATTCCAGAGACTTCCTTTGAGATTAGCTCAGATCTTTTGGAGCAATACTGAAACACGGGAGACCCTCAACCTACACTACATTTTCTAACACAATCTCCCCATCAAAGTTTGTCTCATCTCCTCTCTTCCTCAGGACTTCCTGTGTTTCCCCATTTGCGTGTAGACTTTTTCTCCCTCTGATGATTTTCTTCTAACCTGTACCTTCTATTCAAAGACAAGACAGCTGCCAACTATTGCAATTCAGCAGCTAACTAATGTTCTTGATCTGAAGAGATGAGACAGAGGCCTCACATATAAAAATGGGTGCACCTGGCCAGAAAAGTAGAGCTACAAAATAACTTGCTAAAGCAAGCACAAGGTTCCCAGACTAAGCAGGTCAGTGGGGTAGGGATGTCTATAAGCACCTTATATCTACCTTAAGTAAATCATAGTAAGAGTGCCAGTGGTACAGGAGAAGGCAGAGGACGTCTCCAGCCGGCCACCCTCGACTGCCAGGCCATTCCTTGATTCTGCTTCCTGCAAGACAGCTGGCAGACAAATTCTTGAAGATTTATCTAGGAAAGTTGGAAATACCACTGAGAATATCGCTGCAGCTCATTGCACATCTCTTTTCTGCACTTCCCTGCCAGACGTTACTACGTTAGTGCAGCCAGTGGAGGAAAATGTGGGTTGGCCAGTCAGTCCATTCCCTAGCACATTATGCTGAAATACTGGATAGTGACCTGGGCCAACCAAGGAACTGACATGAATCTTGCTGTGCTACCTTTGCAGCAGAGGCAGCAGCCCCTGGAAAATGACCCAGGTCATTTGGAACCTCCACAGTTAAATCCACCAGAGCTAGACCATGAAGGCCAAGCCAGAGGCACTACTCTACTAGGTAACTCTCTGGCATGGCTCCCATCTCTCAACCAGTGGGTTCCTCTCAGATGGCAATGTGTGAACTGGCTTGTAGCACTCCCTACTCTCCCAAAAAGCTACTTTGCTGCAGGACATCGTGACTATATGACAGAGCTAGAAGGATTTCACTGGCTGAGAAGGCTTCTCAGGATTCTGTGGTTTCTCTGTCTTCAATTAAAGGAATGAGTGTGGCTTCAAGCACGAGCAAGTTTTAGACAGGCCTGCTAGAACACAGATGATAAGAAAGCACTATGGCAGCTAAAAACATATACTTCAAACTTTCTAGGTCTTTACAATATAAATGAAAACAAGACATAAATCCAAGTAACAGAGGACCCTCCCACACTTTGAATCTTGTGACTGCAGACCACTACAAGATTTGTGCGTAGAATCACTACTGAGCTCAAGCATCCCCTCATCTCCAGAAGGGAAAATGTTCAGTCTCAGGAAGCAGTTTTACATCAGTCCTCTGAGGTGTTGTTAGAGACTCAGAGAGGATAAAGACACTGTTCCTGAGTTCAGTGCTCCTCAGAGTTGCCTCCCATCATCCTACAAGGCATTACAGTCTGTCACAACAATGACAGAATAAAATAGGAGGAGGGAGAATTCCTCCCCATGATTGTCAGATGTTTTTACCTCAATTAAATTGTGAGAAGCTCTAGAATTGATTTTAAAATGATGCAGATGGGGAGAAAGAATGAACATTATTAGAATTTAATACAAATTGAAAATCATATTAAGCATTTTTAAAAAATGGAAAGTGGTGTAATTTTGCCGGTGAAAAGATATAAATTTTCCATGCACCTGGGCATACCTGCTGGCGTCCTCACATGGCCACGTGGGCAAGTTGTCCAGAGCTACCTGCCAAGTCTTGAAAGCATTTCTGTTGGCCAACAAGGTTGCAAATACCTGGTTGTAAATAGCACTTATCTCTAAGCCTGGACGATGAGTATGGCCATAGGCAAATGCAGACAGGACTGCCTGGTAACCGCAAAATAGGTCATTTGGAGGGGAAAAATACCCTTCTGGTCCATCCATGGAGGAGAAGGGTTAATTTTCAAACGATTCACCTCAAACTCTGATAGCCTGTTATGCTGCCTGGTTTTAAGTAAGCCAGAGCAGAGATGTCTCTGGCAGTGTTAACTCTTTGAGATCCCAAAGGCAGTTTCCTACCACTTTGTCTCATTTCCCACCACTGCAATCTTCTGCTTTCTTCCCAATGGGTTGGCTGGATCTGCTGGGACAGTGGTGCTAGGTGACAAATAGGAGACCCACCCAGCCGCACCCCTTCTCTACTACCTTTTCCAGTCAGATTGTATGAGGCTTACATGGCAAGGGTTTGGTAGTGGGGCCACAGGGTGTGGCCTCTGTGAGCAGAGCCCAGCAGTGCTCATATGTCAGATCACAGCCAGCCCCAGATGCTCCAAAGGGACCCACCGCTGCCAGAGCTTACCCATGAGTGATGCTGGGTGTGCTCTGGGAGAACAGATTTAAGAGAGGGGAAAACTGCTGCTTCCTAAAGGTTATATTTGCATCCAATCTGTCCATCCTCACCATGGCTTCCTGAGATCTCTCTTAATACTAAACTGGATTAAAGAAGAAAGCAAAAGTATCATTCTATCAATGCAAAGCTGATTCTTCTACCCACGTTTTTCTTTTCATTTCAGTAGCTGTGTGAACATTGGCTACAAAATTACATTGCAGTCTCACCTCTTTCATAGACCAGAATTATTTCCAGGGCTCTTTTGATGAACCAGTACTTTCCAGAGATAGCACGTGCCTCATAAATGAACCTCAGGGGAATTACGCTTAAGCCAAACTGCAGAAGAGATGGTGATGAGAGGCCTTTCCAGACACTTCAGATAATTTCTGAAGTTCGTTCTACTGCCCTCAGGAAGAGCCTCTGCTGGGTATGATTGCACACCCAAGCTTTCCACCAGCACATTTAGATGCTGGTAGGATGTCATTAGGAGGATGCCAACACCAACAGTCCTAACAGAGCCATGGTCACAGTGACACCAGGATACCTGATCTGTCCCAGGTGTCCCTGGATGACCAAAGAAAGCAAGCTGCTCCCCTGGTCCTTCTCACTAGGGAAGCAGGTTTGATGCACGTGAATGGTCAGATCAGGTTTGTTTGATTGTTCTGGTTTGAAACATGATGATCAAGCACAGGACTGCCCAACAGCAATCCTCAGATAGCAGTAAGTCTTGCTATCCTTTATATTCTATTTCTCTCTCAATCTCACTCTTTTTTTCTTTATTATGCTCATTTTCTCCCAAATAAACACCAACCACCCCTAACTGCTATTTTTTCCCAGAAGTTTGTTACATAAATGCACTCTATACAGAAATCCAGGTGACTCTGATATTCCTGATGGCAATACTTGCAACTTTTGTCAGCTTCTTACTTTGTTGCATAATGTTCAGGAATTTCTAATTTCATGTCCAATAATTTCTGCTCCGTTAACATAATATCAGGCCAATCTAGGCTATGATCTATTCATTTGCTTGCAGCTCTCACAGCTGTCACAGCCAGGACGAGCCATAATCTTACTGTTCTGGATTGGGTTCAGCCTGGACACAGGTAGAAGGAACACCGATGTATGAGTTAATTTCATATACTTTAATACATACATATGCGTTATTAATGTTGGCATTATACTGTCAGCAAATTGTTACTATAGAATATATACACAAAAATGAGCCATTGTTTCTCATTCTTTTCTCTTGACGCTTTATTATATTTTTCTCTCTTTGGTTATATAATTCAGAGCATCTTTTCTCTCTCACACTTCTCTCAAGTTCTGGGGCCTCTTGCCAACAGAGATCAACCTCATTTCTCTCCCTGGAGGAGTACCAGTTTTACAAATAAAAAAATAACAAAACAATGGAATCTTAAATTTGCACAAATTCCACTAATAAAAATAGACCTAAATAGTATTGTCTGCTGTTCTTTCTTTCCGTTTTTCTGATAGCAAAAAAAATATTCTGAAAAGTATGACTGCATTGTGCACAGTTTCCAACCACTTCTCTCTCTGACTGAATGCATCTTAATGGAAGCCACTCGGCCCTGCTTTGCTTTAAAACTGAATAGCTAGAATCCATGATCAAATACTGTGGAAAAGCCCAGGGGAAAAAAAAAAAAAAAAGAAAAAAAAAAAGAAAGAAAAAGAAGGAAAATGGGCAAATGGATGTGGTAGAGCCAAGGAGCTCTTATTTCTGCAGCAAATATGTGGTACTTTCTGCAGTAACACACCAAGCACTAACCATATTGTTCTGAGGAGCTGCCTGTCTCTTCTAGGTGAAACTACTCCCCAGGAGAGCATTATCCCTTGTTTGAGATGACAAGGAAACTGAAAGATAAAGCGATTAGCCAGGAAGCACCAACAGCTTGGCAGAGTCAGGAGGAGAGTCCTGGTCTCCCACCTCCCAGCCTGATGCACTCACCAGACAGCAGAGGTCAACATAAGATGCACAGCCTATGAGATTACATGCAGCCGCCCATGGCAGTCCCATTCCCTCAGCCTGGCATTAGGGTTAAGGAAATGGGAAAACAAGGAGTTGTTTGTACGACTACTGTCCCAGACACCCTGGAAGGTCTGAAACAAATACAGCCTTCTAGCAGAACTTGCAGAGCAAGTTTTTGTGTGGTGGTCAAGCAGAGCACCATACGTGAAGCTGCAGCAGTCACCAACACAGCATTTGGTTTAGCTGCTCATCAATTCCACATATTTGTGGTTTCTCTTGTGTGGGAAGCATACATTCAAAGCTGGTCATGTGCCTTTCTCCCTCTCACATGATTTTGTGTGAATTCTTCAGCTACAGCAAGTCCTTCAATTCCAAATATATATTGTATATTGTGGCCTATTGCTGTTTCAAATCATGCATTCTAATGAAACAAACAAGCAGAAAAAGAAAAAAAAAAGGTAAGTCTCTCCCAGCCAAACATGCACCTGTGAAGGATTTTTGTGTAGTTAGCACAATGGCTATCAGTGCAGATGGTGCGGAGTCACACCATTCTCATGGAAATCCTGAGACTGTTCTTCCTGCAGGGCAGGAGTCTGGCTGGCTGGCATTCTCCTGATCACAGCAGCAGGTATAAGGCCAAGCATTCATGTAAGTATCTA
Source organism: Numida meleagris (assembly GCF_002078875.1). NCBI lineage: Eukaryota > Metazoa > Chordata > Aves > Galliformes > Numididae > Numida > Numida meleagris. Next base: position 87,937,551 of record NC_034410.1, on the reverse strand, counting down.
ATGACAGAGGTCCTTGTAGCAGACTTCCTCCTGTATTTCAGTACAATACACGCAGGCAAAATCCAGCTATGCCATTCTCCAGTACCTAAGGCTTCTCATCATTCCTGCTAATATTTGACAAGAACTCTCTGGTTGTTCATACAGCACTTGCTTGGAAGAATCATAGAATCATTACGACTGGAAAAGACCACTAAGATCATCTAGTCCGACCACCCAAGCTGGCATGTTCTGAGGAAGGGAATATAACAGCAAGTCATACAATTTCACGATACTGTCACACCTCCGGACATACCAGAGGCATCCAAAATTCTTCCAGTAGAGAGGTAAAGCAAGTTTCTCCACATGTACATGGGAAGAAAGTAGCAAGATCAAGCCTTTCTGATACGTCTTCCATCTAAATAGCAAATGTTTGAGTCTATACAAAATCAGACTTGAGCTCCATTTCAAAATACACAGCTTGAGTCAGGACAGCTTTGTGAAATTATGCCATCCTGCCCTTTCATTTACGTTAAGACTGAAGAGTGAGTTAGAGATTTCCAAATTGAAGAAAAGTGTAAAAGTTTTGAGCTAAGTTGACAACATGGAGGGGACACATTACTTTTACAAGTTAAATTATTTAAGGGTGGTTTTGGATTTCAAAAGGACCTAGTCACTGGCCTGAGGAGACTGGATCTGCCAGATCAACTTGTGTACTGACGGCTAACACAGAAATGTTTCTGGCCATGCAGATAGCCAGTGGTCCTCTGGAATCATCTCTGAAGATGTCCAAGACCAGCCAGTACCAGACTGGAACGTAATCTTACAGTCACACCGTTCCAACATGTAACAGATACACAACTCTCAGTGCCCAGAAGTTGGTCCTTTCGGTGCCTCGGATAAGTAAGATTTTTTTTGTAAAACAAAAGAGCAGAAAATAATACAGTAACATCTGGGCTGATATCCAATTCACTGGAAAGGTGTTAAAATGCAGTTTTTCACCAGAAGTGAATTTGCCCTGGCCCGAAAATCATTAGAACCCAGCTCTCGCCTTCATCCTTTAGCCAGGAGGGACAAAGAAAACAGCAGACGTGATTCCCTAGAGCATGATCCTGATACATAAAGCTTATATGACAGTTTCCCCAAGTGGGGCTGAAAAATGTTGTTTAGGCTAAAACCTTCCCTTCCCTTCCAAGACAATTTTTATCTTTAATGCACAGCATCCCTTTATGGCAAAAATCAGACTACATGTAATGGATGATGGTCCATTATTTGTACAGTCAGCTGACATCAGCTATTTGAAAAAAAATTTTAAAAAAGGGCCAGTGCTATTTTGGGGCATATCAATAGGGTTATTACAGGAAAACAACCAACATAATTACTCCAGTCTAGACAGCAGTGACTAGACCTTAATTGTAACAAAGAAGTTGGATTTGAGTACCACAGCTCTCAAAGCTGATTATGAAAAAACCCACCCCCAAAAAATAAGCCAAAGAGCAATCAACTAGAAAACCTCTAAAGTTTATTAAAAGACCCAGATATATTCTCCCCACCTGCCCAAAAAGACCCTTTGTATATTATTATTTGTCACTATAAGACAAGAGCTGAACAAATACATGCAATACGTTTGTGAGTACAAAGAGCAAAACTGTAATGTAACAAGCTTCATGGTTGAAAGCTGTACAAGTTGAAACTACTGTCACTTTTTATAGGCACCTATATATTTGTTACAGCTTAAAGAGATCAGTTTTGTTCTGATTAAAGGGTGGACTAACACTACAGACACCAGAAATCCATATGGGATGCCATATTCTTGACAACCCAGTTTTTAATTGCCTCAGAAATTGGCTGATCATCTTTCATGGGTGAAAACATAATAGAAAACGAAAATACTATTTCTCATCCATTTTTCTCTCATTCAGCATTCCTGTTGCCTTCACTGTTACACTATCAACCTCAATTTATTGAGATAAAACTGATAATAAATACCTTTTCAAACATTTCAATTCTTTAGGTGTTTTTTTTTCCAAAATCAATTTGTACATCTTTTTACACGTTCAACTGAAATTAATGTTAATGTGTAGCTTGGGTTTAGCGGAATCAATATTTAGCAATTTCCATACCATCTGTTTTCAAAAGAAAATTATTCTTCAGTGTGCACTCAAGATAGCAATGGACATATTCAAGTCAAAGAATTTAGAAATAATATTGAAAGAATGAGATTTTAAGGATAGAGTATTGGACAAGTTCCTTATATGAGGCTCACATAATGGGTATACAACTGGAACTCTTACCTTCCCCCAACATTCCTGAAGCAAAGGTTCCCCTTGGAAGTTCAGTTGGCCATAAAAATCTGTGGTTTCCTGAAAGGCCAACACATTTTTCCAAAGGAAGCAAACGGGTCAGTTTAATTTTAATTTTGTTGTTTCATCTTAAATACAAATTCAGGTATTTGAAAGAGGAATGAAATGCTTGGTATTTTTTCTGCTTTGATGTGAAATGTTTTTAAGAAATAGATGATGTAAGATTCAGTTGTCAACTCTTTTTTGAGCTTACCTTCCACAGCAAGCATTACATCATTAACTCCAGCGCGCAGAAGAGCAGGTGGTCGTGATTTTAGGAGCGTACCATAAAAACAAACTTTTAAGTAGTTGTTTAGTCAATCACAGCACCACTTTCAACCTCACCATTCTCAAAGAAATTAAAAACTGCAACTAAGCAATCTTCATCTAACATAGAAATGTAACTGGGAACAGTGGAGAAGCTTTTCAAGATCCCTCCAACTGCACAGTTAATAAGACAATGCAGTTACTCTAAGTTAATAGTTCAGATAATAATTTTGTGGAGACATGCTTCAGTTGTTCCAAACATTTAAGACTGAAAAGTCTTCTATAACTCTGGAACTCTTCTGACAAATAAAGGAAACTACAGAACTACAGAAATGAAGAAGACTGCAAACATGATTACACAGATTTTAAAACTGAATAATGACTTATGTACAGCACAAGAGAGCCAAGAACCTATTACTGTTTCCAGAAAATCCTTGTTTCCTTTTCCATATAAATGCTTGTAATTTTTCAAAAGCCAAACTATTTGAACACTCTGCATTTTTCCCATTCACAAATATTTCTAATGCAGTTTCACTGCTGTTTTGAAGTAATCAAGAGAAAGAAGCTTATTCTCCTTTCAGAGTTGCCATAATGAACAACCATCCGAAAGACTGATATTTTCACAATTTGAGATCGTGGCCAGAGAGAAAAAGTATGTCTTTTCCAAACTAATTTTTAATTGCTTTCTTATCTGGAAGAGGAATAATTATTAGTATGTACTTAAAATTTTAGTTCCACCAAGAGGTATTGCTTCAGTTGTAAATAAACCTTGGAAAAAAAGCACCTCTTTAATCATTTGTCACATAGGAATGGTGCTGGATAGTACTAATATTTCTTCAGGATGAGTTCTGTACTGAAAATGAGGTTTAATTAGCGGGATATGTTTAACATTGCTCTGCAAAAGTTTGATTCATGTGGCAAAACTAATGAAAGAAGGAATTTCCTTTAAGACTCAGAATTAAATCAGCACTGTGGTGATGCAGTCTAGATGTGGTTAGAAAAGGGCAAAATTATGGCCAGTTCCTGAGAACCTGGTATTGAACTGCAGCGTCTGAGGCACGGACTCAGATGTGAATGATCCAAATTGTTTACTACAGGTTCTAACATCCCTTATATACATTCACAAGTTTTCTCTTTTAACTTTCCCACCCACCTTTACATGTGAACAAAACATTCCACAAACGCTCCTTAACTGTACACACAGGTGATTATCCAATCAGAGCCATGAGTCGTTCCCAGCTACGTGCTCTTCCTCCAATCAGGGTCATCATCACAAGGCCAACACACAGCTTGACTTTTGCTCTTCTCTTCTTCTAGAGATTTCCTTGGTTCTCAGCATTGCTTTCTAATGCTGTTTATCTTGCTCCACTGCTGCTGCTCTGAATAGTCTTTCTTGTATTCCCACACAACTTTTTCAGGTGAGCCAGGGACAGAAGTTCTATTTGGTTGGGAACTGTGAGGCAGATTAGCTTAAAGGTTGTAAAATTAACAACAGCGTTCCTAAATTTGAAAACCTAAAACTGAAAATGTACAAGGGAAAAGCCAGATTCTTCTAAAATTCAAACAAGAAGAATTAAGTCTTTAAAATAGGGATAAGCCAAGAGATTTGGTAAGAAGGAACTGAAATCTTAAAATGCTTTGCATAAGAAAGTTCTCTGGTTATTTAATCGTTCTGCAGCACATTCATTCCTGTGTGCTTTCTGACAACCTGACAGGTCATTGTCTTTGGCTTGCAGCAAACCATGTGCAGTCCCCTCTTGATCCTAAGAAATCACTCAGGCCTGGCTGTGTGTTTGCTCCCTACTCTCCAAAGCCACCTCCTAGCTCTTCAGTCAGCTTTCAGTTTCAGACATTCCTCCTTTGCCTGACCAGTATGTGATTTTCTCTCCTCCCACATGCTCAGATAATCTCAAGATTTGTCCCTTCCTCCAGAGAATTTCCTTTTCCATGGAGACTCTATACTAATTCTGTTATAGAAGTGATATATTCTCAGTTTATCAGCTGATAACAGCTGATGGATAACAGCTCTCTTACCACTAAACAACTGGAATGTGGCCAGCACAAATGTCTTACAAGGTTTTGACTCTGCATATCAACTTAGAATCTTACAATCATTTAGATTGGAAAAGACCTTCAAGATCATCAAATCCTGCCATCCACCTAACACTACAAGTCCACGATAAAAACATGCCCATCAGTGCCACATCCTCAGGTCTCTTAAATACCACCAGAGATGGCATCTCCACCTCCTCCCTGAGCAGCCTGTTCCAATGCCTAACTCTGCTTAATGTAAAGAAATTCTTCCTGATATCCAATCCAAATCTCCCCTGGCACACCCTAAGGCTATGAATCATATCTTATCTCTTGTCACCTGAGAAAAGAGACCAACACCCTCCTTGCAGCAACCATCTTTCAGGTAGCTGTAGGGAGCAATGAGGTTTCCCCTCAGTCTCCTTTTCTCCAGACTAAACAGCCTCAGCTCCCCCAGCCACTTCTCAAATATCTTGTCTTCTAGCCCCTTCATCAGCTTTGCTGCTCTTCTCTGGACAGGCTTGAGCAACTCAATATCCTTCTTGTAGTAAGGGGCCCAAAACCGAAAAAAGTACTCAAGGTGCAGCCTCACCAGGGCTGAGTACAGAGGGACAATCACCTCCCTGCTCCTGCTGGCTGCGCTATTTCTGATGCAGACCAGGATGCCATTGACCTTCTTGGCCACTTACGCACATTGCTGGCTCATCTTCAGTTGGCTGTCAACCGGCACCCCCAGGTCCTTTTCTGCCAAGCAACTTTCCAGCCACTTTTCCCCAGTCCTATAACAATGCTTGGGGTTGTTATGACTCAGCTGCAGTTACCCTCTCAAACCCCTTTTCTATGTCACTGATGAAGATATTAAATGAAATTATCCCCAGTGCTGAGCCCTAGGGAACACCTCTTCTGACCAATCGGATTTAGTTCCATTCTGAACTCTTTGGGGCCAGCCATTCAGCCAGTTTTTTTACCCCAGGAACAGTGCATCCATCCAAGCCACGAGGAGCCAGTTTCTCCAGGAGAATGCTGTGGGAAACAGCACCGAGTGCCTTGTTAAAGTCCAAGTAAACAATATGCACAGCCTTTCCCTCATCCTATAATTGGATTCGCTTGTTGTAGAAGGAGAGGAGATTAGTAAAAAATACTTAACCAGTACTTTTCCGGAAGCTTACCATTCTTCAGAAACATGGCAGCAGCCCTTAGAGGTTTGTAGCATCTGATAAGAAAATTTTTTCAAATATAAATGCATGTCACTTAAAATTTTTGTGTACAAGCAGCACACATAAACCTATCATGTAGAGGTCTCTGCCTGCCTTTTAGCTGTGCATATGAAGGTGTGCAAAAGAAGGGGTGCAGTGGTCACTGCAGTGACCATAAGATGGTGGAATTCAGGATGCTGAGAGAAGTTAAAAACAAAAAGCAAAAAGCAAGATCACAACACTGGACTGCAGGAGGGCAGACTTTGGCCTGTTCAGGGATCTGTTTGGAACAATAGCAATGGCTCACCATTCTGGAGAAAAGAGGGTCCTAGCAGAGGACATGAAAGGCAGTAAGTAGGGCTTCTCTAAGTACATCAGCAGCAAAAGGGAGGGAAAATGTGGGCCTGTTGCAGAATGGGTCAGGACAACTAGTGACAAAGCACATGGAAAAGCCCAAGACATACATAACATTCTTTGCTTTGGTCTTTACTGGTATGATTTTCCCTGAAGAATCCCAGGATACCGAGAGCAGTTGGAACTAAGATTTCCCATACATTGTGGACGATCAAGTTAGGAAACATTTTAAGCATCTGGAGATACACAAGTCCATGGGTTCTGACAGGATGCATCCACAAGGACTGATAGAGCTGTCAGTATCATTACAAGGCCACAGTCAGTAGTCTTTGAAGGATCACAGGCATCAGGTGAGGTTCCTCAGGACTGGAAGAATGCCAATGTCATTGCTTTCTTCAGAAAGAGCAAGAAGGAATATCCAGGGAACTATGGCTTGTGAGCTTCACGTCAGTGCCTGGGAATTTGAGGGAGTAAATCCCCCTGGGAACTATTTCTAAACATATGAATGACAAGAAGGTGACTGGGAGAAGTCAGCATGTGTTTAGGAAGGGGAATTCATGCCTAACCAACCTGATAGCCTTCTACAACAAGATGACTGGCGTGGTAGATGAAGGAACAGCAGTGTTGATGTTGTCAATACTCTCTCCCATCACATCCTCACAGACAAACTGAAGAAGTTGGGACTAGATAAGTGGACAGAGAAGTGGATTGAAAACTGACTGAACTATTGGGATCGGAAGGTACTCATCCATTGGTCTGCATGAAGTCCAGCTGGATCATTAATAAAGACGGTAAGCAGTACTAGACCCGGTATTAGCTCCTGGAGTACACTGCTGCTGATGGTACTGTTTACTGTCTTTATTAATGATCTGGAGGATGAGATAGTGTGCACCTTCAGCACATTTTCAGATCATACTAAGATGGGATGGATGGATGATAGGTCTAACACATACGCTGTCATGCAAGAAGTACCTCAGCTGTCTGAAGAAGTGGGCCAACAGGAATGTACAGAAAAAGAACAAAGTGAAATGCAGAGTCCTGCACTCAAAAGAGGAATAATGCCAGGCATCAGTACACGCTGTGGGCCAACTGACTACAAAGCAGCCTTGCAAAAAAGGATGTGGAATTACTAGTTGACAGGTGGAAATTGAAACATCAAGTAACCCTTGCAGGAAAAGCAGCCAGTAGCGGCCTGCTGCATTAGGAAGAGCATTGCTATCAGGATGATGGTGATTATTTTGCACTGGTGAGCTGTGATGAGATCACATCTGCAGTGCTATGTGAGACAAACACAGAGATATTGGAGTGAGTCCAGCAAAGGCCCTTTGAAGATTAACTGTTTGGAGTGTCTGACATAAGAAGAGAATCTGGGAGAGCAAGAATTGTTTTTATCTGGAGAAGAAAAGAGTGGGGGTGAGGAGGGTGGTAAGGGAGCATCTTATCCACATCTTATCAATGTGTATAAATTCAGGAAATCCAGTTTAAACATGAAGAAAAAAATGACAGGTTATACAGGCCAGCTGGGGAGTCTCAGTGCTTGGACGTATTCAAGACCCGACCAGACATAATCCTGAGCACCCTGCTCTAGCTGACCTTGCTTTGAGCAAGGTAGCTGAACCAGGCAATTTTTCTCCCAACCTCAACTATTCTATGATTCCATGAAATCTGCCTCTTCTGATATCAGACTCTTTACCCTGCCAGCCACACAGTTTAAGAACTTTGATAATCCTCTTCCATCTACAGTTCTCAAATCTCTCTGGAGCACTGAATCAGTCTTGCAACCTTGTGGAGCACATATGTCAGACATGTTACCTGCTGAGGAGTCACAAAAAGTCACATGAGGTTACACAGCAAATAAGACGCATTGCAACAGAAGATACTGATGGTGGACCTTCTACCACACAGTGCTGCTTAGTTCATAAGCATTCTATTTCCAAATGGCTCTGCAGATCTGCTTTAGAAAACTCATCGTGTCCTTCCAAACCACCAGGATATTAAAGATCGAGTACATAGCAACTTCAAATAATCTAGTTGATAAGTTTATCCCTTTGTTTGCATATGTAACCTAAGCTGTAATTGAGATTCTCTAACTTGCCTGCATCTGAACTTTCACAGAGACTAAAAAATATCTTTGTCACCAGACTAATCTCCACTGTATTTCAAATATTTTCTCCATTAAAATAAATGCACTAGAGTTTCCCCAGCAAAAGCATTATGCACCTTGCTGGTACACCAGGTACAGTCAGACTGGCAGCTTTAGATTAGCTTTAGATTGCCTACAAGACAGCAGTACATTCAGAGGCAGAAGACTGTGCTGTGTAACAGCGTTGTGGTGACCTACCAAAGACCACGAAGGACAGTCCTTTATCAATGACCACATCTTTAGAGAGATTCCTCTGGCAGAAATGCCAAATGAGCACGAGTCCTTATGGCTTTAAGAGTGGAAGCTCCCTTTCTGGCATGTCCTTTGTCACACCGAAGCAAAATATTATTTGTAAAGAAAAATGTGCATTCTGTACCTGTACTACAAAATTATACACATCACTTGTAGTCCTGGAATAATTCAAAATTGTATGGATTGGACGTGCAAAAAACTTATATTTTAGTTACTCCTCACAGTAGATCAGTAAAATCTGACTTTTATTAAGTTACTGGATGCTGCGGCAAGGGAAAAAGAAAAAAGTGGCTTATAAGCACTTTGAAGTGAGTACTTTGAGACCTCAGTAAGTGATAATCAAGAAAAATGGTGCTAACATCTTATGATAAATTTTCTCTATATATTTAACTAGGATTACTTTGAAGCCTCAGAAATTAAAATGATTATATAGAGCCTTACTTAAGAATTGAGTTTAATAAAGCATATGATATTGGTTTTCAGAATCTCTTTTTGAACTGAGGTAGCTATAGCAATGCCAGTCAAATGGACTTTTCTGTGAATGGATGGTCTCCTTCACCCAATAAAGCTACTTTTTTCATCATGCCACCAGGCAAGACAGCACATGTACTGTGGATAGTCCAAACCCAAACTCAGCCCACTGCTGCCCAGTAGAATATCCTGTTTGCTTCCTACCTGCACTTCCTTCAGCAGTATGTTAATTTGAGTCTCTCCCATGCAGACCCTAATTTTCATGCGACTTCATGTGATAAAAAGTAATCTAGAACTCTTACAGGTAACTCAGACTTGGTTGAATTTGTCCAACAAATTCAGAATATGTTAGAGTAGAACCAATTGGACAGACAGACAATGTCACAGCATAAGTCTCTCCCAAAAGTCTTGAAGTCAAGTAAAAAATAATTTCTCTTAAGCAACCCATTCAACTAGAACTACTACCTGAGGTTTCAATGTTAGAAAAGTAATTACAATTTTTCCCGAGGGAGGATTCCAAAATTTCTTGCTGGCTATTAAAAAAAAATGTTAAATATTCAGAAAGCTCATGAAATGGGCATAGAAATACAATGAGACTGTAATTCTAAGTAATATATAATTTAGTTATTTGATGTTTGCGGAACCTTAAGTTTGCTGCGGGAAACTAAGATATTTGCTGTAATCTCTTCTCCAACTATATCCTCTTTCTTACATAATCAAGTTGCTCAGGGCCATCTAAAGGTCTACATAAGTCAACAAGCTGACCTGGGAGTAGACTGGGAACTGCACTGTTCCTAGCAACAGAAGCAATTGCTTCAACACATACATCTCTGCAAGCGTTGCCCAGGATTTTTTCACACAACTGAGACAAGCTTTTCAAGCTTGTGGTCACAGACAAGTATTATCTGAATAGCAACAGCTTCATGCCTATGCAAAGCTGTTCTTGAAAATTACATGTGCACAAAATATACATATAAAAAGCAGATAAATTTAGTGCCTAATGCTCACAGTTTTGGTATGCCTAATTGAGTGCCTAATGCTTGTTTGGCTTTTTTTTTTAGCATCTGACATTTGTGTTATGTTTCTGTCTTCAAGATAAATTACAATTCCAAAACTTTACATTAAAAATGTGATAATTTAACAATACTGAACACTAAATACTCAACAACTTGACTTTGAATGGTTGAACGGTGTTAAACATGGTATTTATAAAAGAAGAAATACAATTCAATGAAAAAGAAGACTTTTTGAATGGAGATTCTGTTTGAAATGTTTGGATGCCAGAATAGATCAATACTGTATTCACCTCGAGCTTCACAAAGCATGAAGAAGAAAACAAAACAACCCTAGAAAATTCAAAGAGGAAATGAAGAAGCAGAGAAAGATGTTCATAGAATCATAGAATAGAATTGCTCAGGTTGGAAAAGACCTTCAAGATCATCAAGTCCAACTGCAACCTAACCATTCAACCCTAACTCTAACAACCCACCGCTAAATCGTATCCCTGAGCATATATTCACTTATATTCACTACTCTGTAGAAGACTATCCCAAAAGTTTTTGTGCAGCCTAGTCCTATTTAAGAGTTAAAAATGGTCAGGAGAGAATATGTCCTATATATACACTGCCCAACAATTTCTTTAACTCATAATTCATCTACTATACCAGTTCAACTATGGGCAATTCTCACATCTGAAAATCTACCATCCTCTAGGAGACTATGGAGAAAGTAAAGGCTCCCCCAAGACAGTGTTCATTTTTTGTTCTGCAGGATGATTTACTAGAAATGAGAAAAAGGGCAAAAATTATGAAGGCATGTGAGAAGATCTGAAGAAGGCAGATTCATTTTGTCCCTCCTATAATATTTTAAAAGTATAAATGTGCTTCTGTCACATGGAAGTTACAATATTCAAAACTACACACATTTGAATAAATGTTTAAACAGCAAACTCTAAAGGCTATTCCCCTTCAGCAAAGCATGTATCTCTCCGGCACATAACTGTGTGAGATTCAGCACGTTTGATTTAAATAATGTCCAGTTGGTGTTACTGAAAGTATTTTTGCTTTGATAAAGGCTGAGCAAAACTCATGAATCTGACGGTACACCAAACAGCAAATTGCAGTTCAGAGAATCAGTCTCCAGCAATGATTGTATTTTCTCCCCCTTCAAATGGAAGTTATTGAGCTAATATATGTTATATATATTTACCTATTTGTAATTGGTTTAAAATATATCTGTCTAGTTTATATTAGATACTGGGAAGAAATTCTTTACTCGGATGGCAGTGAGGCACTGGCGCAGCTGTCCAGAGAAGCTGTGGGTGCCCCATCCCTGGAGGCGCTCAAGGCCAGGTTGGATGGGGCCCTGGGCAGCCTGAGCTGGTGGGGGGCAGCCCTGCCCATGGTTGGAACTGGATGATCTTTGAGGTACCTTCCAGCCCAAACTGTTCTATGATTCCAAGTTTACTACATGTGTTATCTTAACCTAACTTACAATTCATGGGCACAGTTTTGTTTCATGGTTAGAACTGTCCTGTTGAAATTCAACTCTTCTTGTCTCTAAAGACAAGTACTGTCTCATTACTTATATAGTTTCTCATACTTTGTCCCAGGCAGAGTATTTTCTTCAGATTTTCAGGGAAGTGTTTTTTTTTATGTTGAAGCTTTGTATTTATTTGGAGAATTGCCTCTCTGTTTCTGAGTTTTAATGATGCGAAAAGAACACAACCTGTGTAATTTCTTCTCAGTTTGTCATACAGTTCAATGGGAGTCAGAAATGAAACTCAACCACTTACTGGATCAGGAACTGTCCTATGTGAAATAAAACTTTAAGTATATTTATCCATGGGAAAATGGCACTTAAAATGAATGTACGTGCCTACTCACTACCCTTAATCATTAGGAGCTGTAATAAATTATTAGCACCTAAATCCAGCTTCAACATGTTTTGCTGGAGATCTTTCAAAAATCTGAGATAACACCAACAAAAATATCATAATAATAACAATAATAATCATAGTAATAATATCTACAATTATACTAATGAAACTAAAACTATCATCTAATAACATCTAGCTGATACTACATATCTTTTCAGAAAACAATCTATTATGCTATATTCTACCTATAACTTAGAAAAATTGATATTGACTGGTTCTTAAAATTGGTAAAGACATATAAACTAAGAGATAAAGATTTGAAATTTAAAATTCAGTCTAACCATAGTAAAAACACTAAGTATCATCTCTCCTTACCAAATATGTTTTCCCAATGCTGTCCCACACTTTGTTAACTCTTACCCTCCAGTAACATTACCCATTGCACACCTCCTATCAAGATCAATAGAAATGATTAGATAAATTATTTTTTCTTCATAAATTGATTTATGGATTGTGTCCTCAGTTGGGTAGAATTGATTGTTCTTTTCAAAAGTAATGCATTTTTTGTTTACATACCTATTTGTTCACTTGTACTCCCAGGATGTCTGTGTTTTCAAATAATCTCTTTTTTTCTTCATTTGTCAAGAAAAAGTCCGAGACCTGATTTTTATAAATTCTGGTTATATACAGCTAAAGGTGGCTTTTTCCTCTCCCTTTGCAATCATGGTACATGAGTGGCCTCAAGTAGAGAAACACACATCAGTCAATCCATTTCTTTTATTCCACAGTAGGCTGAATTCAAGGATGCTGTAAAGCACCAGCTATATATGCTAATACACTAACAGGAAGCAGAATCAAAGTGCAATGTAAAGCTCAAAGCAAAAAGTATTGCCCAGTCACCCTCTTATCCTCTCAGGTAGGAACTACTGGGCCTATTATTCTCCTCTTATCTGTTATGTATTGTTTTCCAGTTAAACCCAAATAGTATTGAAAGGCTATAGTTTCTATGGTCCTGCTGTTTAGTGTGCAATTCCAATCCCATTTTCATAAACTCACAGTTGTTCCTATATGCAGTCAAGGAAGACTGTTAAACACCTTCCTGAATCATTCAGCAAAATAAGTGCCAAATATTGTCTGACAGTAGTACAATCACATAATTGTTTAAGTTTTGATGCGATGAAAATGAATGCTAAGTATCCCAAGTGCATTCATAACAAAATTAAACTAATTTTGTGGCTAGCATCAACCAGTTACAGGATCAAAACAAAAATATTACTGGATGCCAAAAGATCAAGCTCTTTTTTTGTAGCAGAACCATGAGCAATGAAAACTTAAATAAACTATTTAGTATGACCAAAATCTACATTGCTAAAAACAATTTACAGAAATCAAACTCCTGTTAATGAAAAGTTCACAAAGTAGAGAAAAAGTCTTGTTTGATCGTCTGTTCTTACAAATGTCACTGAATACAAACTTTCCCTAGTTTTCCTAGCCTTCTTCTGTGGCTGTAATCCAGAAGGAATCATCTTTATCAGAGGCTTCCTTTAATCATCGCACATTAAATAATTACACAGAACACTCATGACAGTCTGTAGAAGTTACAGTAGGTTCTGTTTCTCCGTCAGATCTCTCAGTGATAGAGTTGCACTCAATATCTGATTTCTAAATGCTTTCAATTCTTATTTGAAAGAATTAATTGAAGTTCTTAAACTTTTTAATTTTTGTCGCTCTGCCTGGAACTTTGATAATCTTTCACTGAGAGAGAAAAGCATATTGTCTTGAAGCAAAGCATCAGGTTCTCATCTCACCTTTGATAAAACATGGGCTATGATACCACTGTGAGATGAAGGAAATCTCACTACTTCAGAGAATCAGTCTGTAACAGACCCTAACCAGTCTTTATTGATGAATTTGTAAGTTCTGCCATTATGGTGTCTGATATTTTTGCAAAAAAAAAAAAAAGACCATACGACTTATATAAACAGGCACCTTGTTCACTGCATGGGTGGGTAATCATCTGCCATTTGGTTTTGCCCTTTCACATTCCTCTTGCATTGCAGCTCTTTCCAACAGTTGGGACGCAGTTTCACAGGGGAAAGAAGGCATGAGGGCATGAAGCACTTACAGGCACTGCTTTGAGAGCAAGGAAGAGCAGCACTGTAAAACTGAGGTGTAATCATATGCAAAGTCATGCACAGACCGAGCATATTAGTGCCACAGAATGAGAAACGGAAGGTCCAGCAAGGAGAAAGAACAACAAAATGTGTCTCACATGATAGCATAGTCCATCTCACAATAAGCATTCCTCTTGGTAAGAAAAGGAAAGGTTTCTTTTAAAATTATCCAAGATTTATTGAGCAGATTAGGTGTGCCACACCTAGGTGTGGCATCACCTAGGTATGTTAATGAAGGGGGAACACACAAAGTGGTTACACATTGCCAGTCCAATGACAGCTACACACACTCATTGTATGGGAGAGTTCTTCGCATTGTGCATGAATCCATCTGCCCTCCACCCTTGCAGCTCATTGCCAACAGAGACCAGCACTGGTTCAGTAGACAACATCAGGACGACCCCTAAAATCAACACAGATATAATTACTATGTCCTCATATAGTACACATCGCAGAAAATACCAAACTACACGTGAAAGCAATAAGATTAAACTCTTTCTTCTACCAAAGTGACAAACTTCACTTGTACCTTTCCTTCCTTGTTTCCCTAAACTAATGTTTGAAGAACAGTTTGTGAGATCTAGCACTCAGAACTTAGAAAATGAAAACCATTTGGTTTAAATCCTAACTTTTCCTATGACTTCTTGCCTGACACAGCTCACGGAAAGAAAAGTATCTACGTGCAGACCAAGCCACTAAAAACTCTTGACTCTGCAACTCTGTTTTCCCTTTGAGATCTTTACTTTGCCACACTAGTGTTATTTTAACAGATTAGCTGTGTACGTGCTAACAGATACGTGGTAAGCATTACAGACTGTTAGAGATTTAGGTAGCGGATTTATAACTAAATAAATAGAACCTTAGAGAAAAAATAAAAGCAGTTCTACTTTGGAAGAACAGAATGTAGACTACCCCTGCATCCACTGGCAGAACCACCTCTTTCCTGTACAAAAATAACAGAGTAAATAATTATGGAACCGAAAAGAAATGAACCATAAGAGAGTTATGGAACACAAAGCAATCATGTGTGGCATAGAGAAGGCAGCTAGACATCAAGTGCTTGCTGTTTTTTCAGACACAAGAGGTAGGATCCATTGATGAAAGCTAGCAGGATACAGGTTTGAAGAAATAAACGAAGATAGTTCTACACATAACAGGTGGAATTTGTTTCAATGTTTTTACTCGATCAGCATCTAATTAATTACCAGAAAAAAAAGTAGACAAATTGGATTAAGTTCAGAGGAAAGCTACAAAAACAATTAGAGGAGACTGAACTAAAAGAAAAGAAGGAAAGAGAAATACTTACGTAGCACTGGCTAAATGACAACGATGTTATTATTACATCCACAACCAATATTTAAAATGTCTAAACTTTACATTCATGCATTAATAGAACCATTTAGAAAGGCACAAGAGTGTATTACACAAATATCAGGGAAAAACATTAAATGATTAACACTGAAGTTCAATGGTAGGGAAAACTTTAATTAGTCTGTGAAATTGAATTAATTGACATAATATTAGATTAGATAAACACTAGAATTTAGTGTTTAGAATAGAATAACTACATCAATTTGCACTGCAATATGCAAAACTAGAGAACATAATAAGAGGAGGTTTCCAAAGCTTTTTTTTCCATCAGTAGTTTGTGGTGAAAAAAGACTTCCAACCGAGCTGGAAATACTGGGGCAGAACTTGGTTGGTTCTCAGGTTGGATATTAGGAAAAATTTCTTCTCAGAAAGAGCGGTGAGGCAGTGGCACAGGCTGCCCAGGGAGGTGGTGGAGTCACTGTCTCTGGAGGTGTTCAAGGAATGTGTGGATGTGGCACTGAGGGATGTGGTCAGTGGGCATGGTGGGGGTGGGATGACAGCTGGACTAGATTCAGTGATTCTGTGACTCTAAAAGAGGAAGCGCTCCTTGTAATCCATAAGACAAACATATTCATGTGGGGAATTAAATGACTTTCTATTTTTAAATCTGAAGAGATTTCACAGGAAACCATGTCATAGGTGTACAAAGATTCTCCAGTCATATATTGCAAAAATTATTAAAGTAATGTACTCTGAAACATGATAGGGGACCTTTGCAGACCATGTAGTCATTTAACTATACAAGAAGTACCAGCTTTTTCCAGTTTGAGAACCAGAATTGTGTCTTAAGATCATAATGGCTATAGTTTATCCATGGTTCTGGTTTTATACCAGTATCATCTGCGCAGACTGTCTAATGTGCTTAGACTCTATGAAGAATTTGTTAACAGTAAATCAACATTGTCATTATTTAATAATCTGACTGTGTTCTATCCTGCTGAGTGGAAATAGTCAATTCTGACTTTCAAACATCTTAATTTGAAGTCATTTTATTGGATGGGCAGCATTAGATACAAAGCATCCAAATCAGAGCAAACATAAAAGTCGAACATGATTTCATTTGGCAAGAGAAATACACACTGACATTTCTTTTGTCATGCAAACACATGACGAAAATGCAGAGTGAGTGAGAGTTGTATTGTACCGTGTTTATCATATGCATGTGAAAAACCTCAGAGGCAAAGCCACACTGTGAACAAGTGGGCTCCTGAGAGATGAGAGAGCTTTACTGAGGAGGGATCCCAGTTGTGTAGGGATGAAAGGGTGCCAGGGATTAGCAAGTGCTGCAGGACAGAAGAAAGGCCAGAGCTAGGATGAGGAATGAACATTCTTGGATACGCAACATCCTCTGTACCACTGAGTCTGGATCTCAGTGAGTAACATTTCTGAAAAACCATGTGCTCGTGCTGCTGTAATTCGTTCTGTTAACTCATCAAGTGTGAATCTCCAAAAAAAAAACCAAATAAAATGGTCCTACATTCAATACTCTACTGGTGTGCTCAGATTGATGCAGGCAACAGGAAGCTGCATGGGCAGGGTATTTGTGCACACAACTACTCTTTACTACTTCACAAGCAGAACAAGAAGCTGGGAAAATTAAGATCTTCTTTAGGCATCTTGTGTGGGCAGCAGGACAGTCAACAGACCAGAGCTTCAAGGTAGACCTTGCTGGTTACTATCTACAAGACCATAATGAGATTTCAACATGGACTAAGTTTTTCCTCAGTAATATCTACTTTAAAAGTCTCTTCACTCAATAACACGATTGTTCATGACAAAGTAAATTATTAAGTCCACACAATTATTTCAACATAAAGTTTGAATGGGCATTCTGTTTTCAAACAAATACCACTGACATGAAGGAAGTGAGATTTTGGAAAGCAAAATTGGATCTACTGTGTCTCAGTGGGATGACAGTTCTTCAGTACCTGGGGACACCCCCAACTACATTTAAGAATGCAACCTTGCTGCCTAATGCACAGTGTTAGGAAGGGATTGACAGCACCGTGGGCCACGAGGCACAGACTGGGAAAGAGTGAAACACAAGGTTAAATTAACTTCGGTATTTGACTTAATTTAATCTTGGATTTCTTCCTTTCCTCAGAAAAATGGAATTCCCTACTCTTAAATCCCTTGCAACAAGGTCTTGCAGAATGGCACAAACTTCATTCTTCCTCACAGAGCTTAATCTAGCATGAGTTCATTTCACAGACTGGCAGAAGTAAATATTGAGTTCCCATTCTGCTGGCTGGCAGAAAAAAAAGGCAAAAGGCTGTATTATAGTTATGACCACTAACTATTCCGTTCTCTCAGAAAACACGCATTATATTATTTGCTCTATGTAGTACATATTACATTCACATATTTCTACAATACTTCATTTGTTCTTTTATAATTTACTATGTCTTCTAATCTTTCTGTAAAAGATTTTGCAACAATTTGATATAGATTTTGGAAACAAATATGTGCATTCCCCAGTTAAACTCACCTGTGGGTTCTGGAAAGGCAGAACCTATTTGTATGAAAATGAAAGCAGGAGGGGATACTTTTTCCACTAAAACAAAGAAATAAAAATGATCATACCTTTGTAATCAATGATTATCCTAGAAATCAAAAAGACTGTAAATGTTCAGCACCCATAAAAATTTAATTATTTCCCCTATAGGTCAAAGCTTATGTAAAATATGTGCTATTATATCTAGGCTTTAGACCTGCTTGAATTATGAGACTGTTGGAGATAAACCTTTTTTTAAAAAGTGTATACGTATAAACATTAAATGTGCATAAATTTATAGTTCTTGTAGACGGCAAAGTAAAACACAAAAATGTGACCAGAAAGGAAATGATGAGATGACATCTTCCTACACGTGCAAGAACTGGAAACAATGGCTCAACGAATGGCAAAATATCCTACTCTTCAATTAGGATGTTCGTGTGCTCTACGACACCAACCATAGAATCACAGAACAGTTTGGGTTGGAAGGGACCTCAAAGTCCACCCAGCCCCACCCCCTGCTGTGGGCAGGGCTGCCCCCCACCAGCTCAGGCTGCCCAGAGCCCCATCCAACCTGGCCTTGAGCGCCTCCAGGGATGGGGCACCCACAGCTTGGGTGGCTTCATCACCTTCTGAGTAAAGAATTTCTTCCTAGCATCTGACCTAAATCTCCCCTCTTTGAGTTTAAAGCCGTTCCCCCTTGTTCTATCTCTATCTACCTGTGTAAAAAGTTGGTTCCCTTACCGCTTGCAAGTTCCCCTCTCAAGGAAGGCTGCAGTGAGGTCTCCCCAGAGCCTTTTCTTCTCCAGACTGAGCAAGCCCAGCTCCCTCAACCTTTCTTTATAGGGGAGGTGCTCCACCCCTCTGATCATCTTCATGGCCCTCCTCTGGACCCACTCCAACAGCTCCCCATCCTTCCTGTGCTGGGGGCCCCAGGCCTGGACGCAGTACTCCAGATGGGGCCTCACAAGGGCAGAGTAGAGGGGGACAAACACCTCCCTCTCCCTGCTGGCCACTAACCAATAAATCAGCTTACTGCAGGAGAAGCGTGTTTCTGACTCCTGCCCCTTACCAGTTATGCACATCTGAGATGCTGAGATGTGGATGCTGTTCTCTCTCAAGACTTACTGCATTTAGGCTTCTGGCTTCTGAGCCCAAGGCCTTTAGGGGTATTTCTTTTAACCACCTCTAGCCACAGGAATGAAAAAGTAGCAAAACATCTTTGGGGGTGGCCAAGAAAAAGCCATTGCTTCACTCATCACTTCTAAGGACAAGTGTTACCTCTGCTGGCCAAGAGAAAGCAGACAGAACTGTGACTTCAGAGGGGCACTGTATCTCTCAGGAGGTGCTGAGGATAGCTTCAGCATCAAGAAAAGCCCAGAACCCAGTTCTGACACCAGTCAATCAGGGGCAACTTCTACATTTCAATCTCAACATACCACAGGCTAAATGCTGTAATGTAGCCTTACCATACAGGGCTCAAATACTCAGCCTTGTGCAGAGTCAAATCCACAGTGACTTAAAATTGAAATCAGGGTTACCAATAACTACATGGAAATAGTGTTGTTTCCCAGAACACAGCAAATCTTTCACAATGTACTGGGGTGCATGTTTTTCGTCTCCACTGAGCTATGAACAATAGACAACTCTCCGCTTTTATTAAAAACTTTGAGGGATTATTATTTTAGTTAAGCCTTTAAGAATTCATACCTATCTGGAAAGGGCAGCTTGTGTAACGAACTTCCTGTTTTCATCATAGCTTTTTGCTGTTGCCTGTTATTACCCAGTTAATATGAACTGCCTGGAGTTTATTTTTAGCTCACTTGAGCCTATTGTAAGGTCTGTTCAAGAACTTAACTTTCAAACCAGAAGATGAAATTAGTGCATCTAATGCTGAGCTTAGGAATATACTCTTAGGTCTTTTTCAAACAGCCAAAGCATAAATTGAAAATAGGTAATGAATAGCAATTGAATACAAGCAACCTGCTCAATTCAAAAATTATCTTTTCAAACTACGTCCCTAATTTGTAAAATAAGTTTTTATTTTATAAAGAAGGCACACTTCATGCCTTCAGTCCCCTATTAAAACAGAAGAATAAATATTTGCCAAAATGAGCAGGGAGTACTTTCACTTGAGGAAAAATATGCAATAATCTAAATGTCTTGAGATCATAGAATCAAGAATTTTGAAGTCTTCTGCATTAAACAGCTTTTTCATGTATATCAACTCACATGTAGCACAAGTGAAAAGTCTTTAAGATAGAAATGAGAGTGAATGTGAACTCTGCAAATGACACTTTTTTAACATCTTTTATCTTCTCACAGAAAAGAAAAAAACAGAAATAATAAAATCACATAGAATCACAGGGAAATTCAGGTGAGAGGGGATTTAAAGAGGTCATTGAGTCCAATGTCATTCTCAAAGTAGAACAAGCCATGAGGTTACTTAGAGCTTTAACCCATCTAGTCTCAACAATCCAAGGATGGAGAGTGCTCGACCTCCTCTGAACAACCTGTTCCAGTATGGTGTCCTCAGGTGAAAAGATTTCTCCTTGCCCCCACTGCAAACCAATCCAGTATCAACATCTGCTTGTTCCCTCTGTTTCTCCCACGCTGCACCCCACTGAGAAGACCCAGGCTCCATCTTTCTGATGATCTTGTCACAGCCAAGGGAATGCAGCTGTCAAGGCCGTCTCTTCCCAAGGCTGAGCAAGACCTGCTCCCTGAGCCTCCCTCCACAGGGCAATGCTCCAGCCCTCTGGCTATGGCCCTCCACCAAGATCACTCCAGCTTACTCCCTTCTTTCCCACTTTTGGTGGCCCCAAACTGAATACAGTATGCAAATATGATCTAACAAGTGCTTGTGGCTGTGCTTCCAGGACACACTGCTGGATCCCACCCAGCCTGCTGCCCACCAGATCCTCCAGATCCTCTCCACAGAGCAGCTTCCACCGCTCTGTCTCAGTCTGTGCTCTTGTACAGGGTCTTTCATAGCATCATAGAGTTATGAAGCTTGAGGAAGACCAATAAGACCGTCAAGTCTAACCATCAATCCATACCTGTGACCACTTTGGACCATGTCACTCGGTGCCTCATCCACATGGTTCCAGAACACCTCCAGGGACAGTGACTCCACCACCTGCCTGGGCAGCCTGTGCCAGTGCAGCACCACTGTTTCTGAGAAAAAATTGTTCCTAATTTCCAACCTGAATATCCTTTCCTTCCTAGATGCAGAATTTGGCATTCATCCTTACTGAATTTCCATTCATTTCATTACTATGGATAACTCCACAGATGGTTTTGAAACTGTAGTTTGACATTTTCCTCCTTTCTGTTTTGCTCTACTATTGCAGAGTCATCTTAATACAAATTAGCTTAAAGAGGTGGGTTACAAAATTCCGGATACATTTAAAATCTGATTAGACAAAAAAGAGAGATAAAGTAGCCTGTCTTGTTTGTCATTATGAATTATTTTTTCACTCTTCCATTTGCTTCATATATTTTTAGATTTACTGCTGTAACTACTTTGGCTTCAATAGACCCATAAGAATTTACACAGTAAATCATACACCAAAATAAATCCAATTTTGGTCTCTTCAGCTAGTCAGATAAACCACAGGTCACAGTACTTTCTGTATGTACATATTTTCAACAATTTCACTATTGAAACTTAGTTATAACAATCCTTGAATTATTTACTTTAAGCCAACTCTCTGGGAAAAGTGAATATTATTAAGAAACAGGTGTAATTAAAAGGATTTGAAGATAAAAGAGGAAACTGACAAAAATACTAATAGTAGGTTAATTAAGTTTCCATTCATTACATATTTCAGGGACTACAAAGGAGATTCTGGTTTTGTCGTAAAAAAAAAAAAAATTTGACCACCTGCTGCCTTGGAAACTTCACAGTGTAGTAGTTTTCAAAAAAAGATGTTCTAAGTTACAGCAAAAGGACGTATGGTATAAGCCCCATAAAGATATATTTCTCCATCCCTTCAAGGAGACCAAATCCAAATGGCTGAAGTAGCATTTACTTTAAACTTTTAAAAAGGAAATGCAAAAGATTCAGGACTGAAATTTCAAAGCTAACTATTACAGGCTGCTGAACAAAGGAAACTTATTTTCATTCTTGAAGCTTTGATTTTACTGTTACGTCACTGACATTGTGATTTTTCAACTGTTTATTGCCTTTTACTTAAAATTCACCCTCGAGATAAAAAAAAATCAAGAAACATTGTCATTACAATCCTTTCAAGACAATTTTTAGTGAAAGCTACTTGTGTTCAGTTTGCCATTTGAGTATCTATTCAACATTATGTCTGCTTCCCTTCTCTGCTTCTTTTTACATTTCCCTTGAAAACAGTCTGACATCAAAGATCTCCTCATCAAAATTACACAGCAGGTATTTGGATGAATTAAAATATCCACAGTTAGCACAGATAATAAAATACAGTGGTGATGGGCAGACCTTGGGCAGCTGCCAGGTGCCCACCCAGTCACTCTCACTCCCCCTCCTCACCAGGACAGCAGGAGAAAATGGGTCAAGACAAAGGCAGGGAGAACACTTACTCATTAACATCATGGGTAAAACAAACTCTGCTTGGGGAAAAATAATTCAATTTATTGCCAATTAAAAATAGAGTAGGATGGTGAGAAACAAAGACAGAAACAAAAAATGTCTTCCCACCACCACCTCCCTCTTCCCATACTCAGCTTCACTCTTTCACTCTCAAACTTACCTCTCCAAGCGGCACAGCAGGTTGGGGAATGGGTGCTACCGTCAGTCCAGAACAACTCCTCTCCTTCGCTCCTTCCTTTTCACACTTTTCCTCTGCTCCTATATGGGCTCCTCCATGACTGCACCATGCAGTGCCCATGGGCTGCAAAGGGACAACCTGCTCCTCCATGGGTCTCTCTTGGGCTGCAGGGAGCTTCTGCTCCGCACAGGGAGCATCTCCTGCCCTCCTCCTGCACTGACCTTGGTGGCTGCAGGGCCACTTCTCATGTGTTTCTTTGCCTCACTCTTCACTGTCCTACAGCATTTTTTCCCTCTCTTATATACATTTCCCCAGGATGCTGTCATCTTGGCAGCGGGGGCTGGCCATGCCCTGCCACAGAGCCATTGGAGTTGACTGGCACTGGTTGTGTCCAGTATGGGGCAGCCCCAGCTTCGCCTCACAGAGGGGCCTGGCAGCACCCACACCCAAAACAGCATTGCTTGGACTGAACCAAAATCCTTGGCCAACATACACCTTGCGCTTGTCAGAGTAACTGATACATCCCAGTTGTCCAGTATTGTTGTGACGCTCAGATGGATCTCTCTTGACATTTTGGACTAGCCCAGTCCACCTCTGGGTGGAAATCTAGAACCACAATGGCACTGCTGGTTTGGACGTGCCTGTCCTCACCTGTTGCAACTAGAAATATTGGACTTCCTGCTGGTTTTCCATTGGCTCAGGTCCAAATATTGATTCTCACACATCAGCAGCAGAGTAGAAAATGAAAGGTAGATGAACTCTGGCATAAACAAAAAAATAGGTTAATGTTCTGATGTCCCCAGGAAAAGTGGGGGAAAAAACTGTTAATGTTTGTGTTTCAAACTGGACTACACAGGTGCCATGCGTTTAGTCTCTATTACCCCCAAAATAACAAATGGTTCTTCTTTTTAAAAGCTTGCTCCTAGCAACAAAACATAGCAGATTGGGGTGGATGGTCTTACCATAATTCTGCAATGAAAGGGAGGAAACATGAGATTTTTCATCCATGCCCATACCCTAGATTTGGTCTTCTCTAAACCTAGCATATGAACAAGACAATTACTCACCTGCAGAAACTGTCTCAGGGGATTATTTGTCTCTAAGGGCAACTTAGGTGCATGTAAATTATATGGCTGATACTGGAATTGGGTTGGTGTGTTTGTGCTGGCAGGTCTTTTTTAAATGTCCTCCTATGGGATACTTAATGACAACTAATAAGAACTCTAAGTTCCCGTCTCACTGCTATTGTAATCATGGATATTAATATTTAGGCCTAGAATGTTCTCAGGTAAATTGGTGTAAATCCAGAGAACCTACATGAGCTGCTTCAGATTCACAAAAATATACCTAGGAAAAACAGTTTTGTACAGTAACTATCACATTGATTACATGTCCTTTAAGTCATAGCACACTGCAGGTATATTCAACTTCTTACTAAGTAAAGCATTTAAGAAAATCCTACTGAAATAAAACAACTGAAAAATACTGGAAACACTTTAGCCGCGAGAAAGTGACATCTGAAGGAATGAATTCTGAGTTTTCAGCACTCCATCTGTTGCAATTAATGCAATTAAAATGAGAGAGGAAACATTTTAACTTACCCTTCTGAAGCAGTTTACCCAGTGAGGTCATTTAGGGCTGAGGACAACCTGCTGTGAGAGGCTGTATTACTGAAGCACTGTATTTACAGGGCGACAAGAAGCTCAGGGGAACTGTGTGGAGGTCTGTACAAGTTCTCCTGCAGCAGTGCAGAGGGAATCCCAGGTCATTAATCTTGCTTGGAGTTTCTGATGTGTAATCTGTTATACACAAATACAACACCGTAGTTCATTAGCCAAAGAAAGTACATCCCACACTGGAACTAGGTACAACAATCAAACAGCTTTAGATGTTCAGCAAATTGACAACTATGCATCACAATTCTGGTACGTCAGACCCCAAACTCCATAAAATTGCAATATTTATCTCCAAAACCATAACTGTCTAAACATTTACATCAAGTTTCTTCCATAAAACACACACTGAAAGTTTAGAAATGTTGACTGAATCATTTCCTGTGACTCAGTGATCTGCTATTGCATCTGTGCAGAACACCAGGAGAGCTGTTTTTAGCTTGACAATTTTACAATTCAATGGAATGTTAATGGCCTCTTAAATTTCATATAAAACAGCTTCTTATCATGTCCTTAATCTCTTATCAGATGGTATCTCAAGTAAAAAAAAAACTCAAGGCCAGATTATAACCATGGAGAGAAGTAGTAAGAAAATTCTCCCATGCAACCGATCTCAGATTGAAGATTAGCAGCAACTGTGTGCCAGCTATTTCCTGTGATTGATCAGATATTTAGAGAATCATTACTCTGTTCCCCTGGTCATGTGTTACCCAGGATACATGAAGAGAAGGGGGTGTGTGCTGCTGGAGTCAAAAGTTGTAAACTTACTCTTATTGTGAGCCAAAAGTTGTTTGTCATGCTCCGAAGCCACCCTCATAGCAGCTCATGGATGTACAGGCTGTTGCAGCTCTCTCTGCAAAGCCATCTCTACGTAACACTGAATTTTACCCGATCTTTAGATTTGAAATGGAGCAAATTCCACATCCCATCAGGTATTTTCTGTGGATCAGTATGGATCCTCTACTTTTTTGACAGATTTAACTTCCCCTCCTGCTATATGCAATAATCACAGAAAGAAAATTGGTGCGCGACCCTATAAACTCATAGGAAAAGAGAGAAACTGAATACCACACTGTGCTGGCACATGGAGAGAGTAAACAAGCTGAAAAGAGAAAAAGAGTGATACTTTTCCTCACCCTCCCTTTCGAGCCCTACCACTTACTTGAGTTGTAAATTTAAAATGTCTAAAAATTAGGTTAAACATATCACTAACTTGATTTCTTTTAAAACACTCTTTCCCACTAGCACCTTGATAAAGGTACTCAGCTTTTAGACTGCAGTGTTTATTTGTTCTAGGAGAGTTCTTACTATGCGATTGCTTAAAGCAGATAGGAGAGAGTGAATTGCATGGTTTTTGTTAAGCCTGCATTTTAGAGCAAGTATCTTTGAAGCACAGCCTACTGAGCAGAACAGCTTTTCACAGGAAACAGAAGAAAATACTGTATGCTCAAGACAAATGGGATTCTCCTCGAGCAAGAAAGATGTAATAAACATCTCAATACAAAATTAGTTAGGAAATGTGAAAGGTTGGGGGCTGAACTATGCTTTTACAAAGACAAAGGAAGAAAATGCCTACGCTGGAGGACATACAAATTCAGATTTCAGATATAACTAAAAAAATTTAAATGAGTGTTTTGATATATGCCTGCAAACCAGCCAATATAACAGCAGCATATAAGAAGTGGCAGAAATGTGGAATTCTTCCATTCCATCACAGCACACCAACAGACTGAAGCAGTATTGTTGTAACTCACCGTGTTCCTCATCACTCCTTGTTTTTATGCCCCTCATACCCACATGCACCTAATAATAGCATTTCCCATTCTTCCCCTCCAGACCTTCCTCCCTGGGGCCAGGGTCTCAGATTGCAGTCTGTACATCCACAGCCACCACCCCATGGTGCACCAGCCCCTTCCCCGCTCCAGGTCCATTCTCACTGCCAGCTGCTGCGCTTCCTGCTGAAATTTTTCATTTACCTCTACTTGTAAGAAACAACAATAAAAAGATAAAATCACAGAGCCTAGCCCCATCCAAAGAGCTAGAGTAGGTGTGAGTTGGCATGTTGGTGGATTCTGTCATCATTCGAGGAAGACAATTTTTAAAAGAACAGAGTATACAGGAATTGTAACACTCCAAAATTTCAAGCCTAGCTTTTCCCATCGTTCTGTCACAGAGAGAAGGGTCTTCAGCAGCAAAGAACAGCTTATGATCTTGGGTGAAAGGAGCAGGTTTTGGTCTGGTCAATTGAATGTTGAAGATATCAGTCACCCAAGGCAATTCGTCCAGAAGAAATCAGATTTACAAAATAAAATGACTTGGCTTCTCTTGACCCAAAAGTATGATTCTCTCTGGCCTTAACTAATAGAGAATGCGCCTATGTTTAGCTTCCAATGTATAATCGTCATGGGATTAAGACTAAAATTGTTGGTTGATACCTGACCTGCCTTTCCCTATTTAGTCATCACTTCTAAAGACCTCTGTTTTATGGCCAATGTCCTTTTGCTCTAGTCTGAATGTCCAGAAAAATAACTGCTTGTAGTAAAGCAGTGAAGTTTGCTGCCAACTAAAAAATCTGAATCCCACATGGCTCATACTCAGTATTTTGTTGCTGTTTGACTTCTACTTATCTATCTTTTGTTAGAGATGAAATCATGTGAAAATAATGAATGGGGGAGGGGGGGAATAATTAATCAATTAAATAGGAGAAGGCCAACATCTAAGTCACAAATTTCAACAAAGTTCATGAAATTCAGGCATGGGAAGAGCTAAAAATGCAGTTTATCTATCAAAAATGAATTAAATTTGAATAGGAAAAGAACTGCTTTAAGTGGCATAAAGCCACAGCTTTCAGTTTGATGAGTAGATAAGCCAAACTAATGGGTCTCTGCAGTTGAAAGTATGAGATCCATCTGCTCCTTTTTTCTTCTCCTGCTTCTCTCCTCCTATGCCCCAGCTCTCTTCCTCTTCCCCTGCTCACAGCCACATCATCTACTGCATATGGCTATTTTATGGCCGCAGCATCAGCCACTTGTATGGCTTGATTCAATTCAGAGAAACGGCAGAAAACTATCCATAACATAAATGGCATAAATGATCTGCCATTTCAGTGAATAAATTATTTGCTGGAGAGGTACAAGCGTTAGAGAAAATACAAAGTTATGATGGAAAGAGAAAGGGACAGAAGGGTAGAGGACCTCATCTTTTTGTTAGCAGTGAACTGTTCTGCTTGCCCATTGTGTCTCATTTGACTATCCCCTACAAAGACACTGCATGAGAAGTGGTATTCTCCTACGTATTCCACACCCGCTACAGACACCAAACTAATCTCAGATATATGGTAGCAATCCTGGAATTGTATCAAAATTAGCATGGTTATTCAGGAACCAAGCGTCCTCCTCTGGCTTCAAAGCACTCCGTTCTGCTTTTCTTAGTATTTTGGCCTTTACATCTCATTTCCCTACTATTTAGTGGAGCTGTTTTTAATGACAGGGATGAAAAACCCTCTGTCTAAAGTTCAGCAGCTCTCTTTCTGGAGTAACAAGAACTATCTGCATTCAGATGGTCTCAACACATCTACCTACAAAGAAGCCTCTGCCCAATATTCATCTTGGCTTAAAGGAAGAGCAAATACATGAAATTCTGCAGCTTCCCCCTGGCTCAGAAAGGGTTCCATGCTCAGTTCCATGTTTGCAAAAGAGATCTGGAAAAAATGTTCTTTGTCTGAACATTATTGTTCCTTGGGGGTGGCAGAGCATGTCCCTTCTGCAAGAGAGAATAGGCTGTAAGGCCCCCCATGGCATGCAACAGCTCCCAGGGAATCTGTGATAGGCCAATAACCCCCTATGCCTCTAAACCATCCACAATCCCCGACAGCCACCATGTCAAATGACAATAGTGCAGAATCCCCAGAAGAGTTTCAGTCTTCTAACGATGAATTGAGAACTTTATTAGAATAAGTAGACCAGAATTCCCCTTAAGAAGGCACTCCCAAAGTATGATCCGTGAGGCCAGCCTAAATGCTCTAAGGCTGGCCTGCAAAACTCTATTAAAAACACTGTTTTCAACAGTGTCTCTCTCAAAGGTTTGAAACAGCTCAGTGGCAGAGAAAGACTAAGGCTAACAGTCCTCCACTAGTCATAAACTTTGGGAACTTCTACCTTAAACCACTTTTCCCCCATCCTCCTACTCCTGGCAGAGTTTTTCAGCCCCTTCTGCCAGATGTCCTGTAATAGACTTGAAGCTGCAGCAGGTCCATCGCTGCTTCCTCTTTCCAGTGAGGCTCTGGTTCTTCTGAAGGTTCCAGAGCCACCTCCAGGGTCTGCTTGGTGACTACCTCACCAACCTGGTCATTCCCACTGTGAAAGAACTTCTGCTTTTTCAGTTCTTTTTGGGCACTGAACACCACAGAGGTGGACTTCCCTCGAGAGGCCTTTTGCTTGGGTTCCAGCATGACTGAACCTTAACCTTCACCACATGCCACAGTCCAGTAAAGTTTACATACTTCAGCCAACAGCAGTCCCATATGGTCTACCTCCAGTGACAGTGATGTCAGCAGGTATTACCCAACATTTTCCCTATTTAGTTTTATTGCCTCTAGATGGTCTGATTTCTTCTTGCGTGAGAGTTCTATGTTTGAGTAGGAAGACCTGAAAATGCTGTATTTTGACACCTACAAGCTTCCTGTCACTTACACCGGGCCACTTGAAAGGAAAGTGGACCTCTCACTTCAGCAGCAGTGTTCCCAGCTGCTGACTGGCAGCATGCCGGACAAGAAGACTGCCCTGTAGCCAAGAGGAATTCACGCTGGCTAGTTTTGCTACAGACTTCTCTCCTGCTCTCCCTCACCAGTCTGATCCCTTGTGAAACAAGTGACCTGAATGTTGCATGCTTGAATCCACACTGTATTTCATAATGCCTGGAACATTACAGACCTAAGAAACTGTTCTTTGTGATGGCTACTCCTTCCAAGAAATGAAAGGGAAAGGATGCCTTTCTAAGATCCATTCATTGTTGGCTTAGGTCCAATAAATATTTCTACAAATCTGGATAAGCCAGTAGTTGCAACATAGATAAGTCACACAGACTTCGTGCCATTCAGCAGCCACTGCACAAACTGAGCTCTGTATCTCAGAGATAGTATTACTCAAAGATTTGCTCTCAACCTGCCCTTTGCTGAGGGATGTCCCCAAAACCAACACAGGTCATACATCTTCCTATGACATCCTACTGTATATTCTACCCCCTTCTTGTTATGCAACCAATATGGGGAATCTTTATTCATGGAATTCATTCACTAAATGAAAAAATGTGACTACAGAATTACGAATGCTGTGTGAGGAAACCAACAGGAAGTGTAATATATACAACTCCCTTTCTGTTTATTTTGTCTTTTTTTTTTTTTTAATTTTTTTCAGGTGGAGATGCAATAGCTTGCATTTTTTTTGTGCAATAGCTATGGTCAGTTTTGGATGTGTGTCTGATGCCTGTCTCATGGTTTTACCAATTCTGAAAACACTGACTTTGTAAAACTCTCTCCTGGATGCTCAGCGGGAGAAGGCACAACCCTTTTAAAGTCTCCTCAGTCAATATGGCACTTAAATCTGACCTTAAGCTAGTCTCCAGGTATCTCCTTGTTTTCAGACATAAAGTAGAGCTGCTCCTGGAGTTACTATTAAGAATTCATTTTGCTCCTTCCCTGAGAAGGAGCCCATATTAAAGACTTGCCCTCTACAATACTTCCTCATTCCTTAGAAACTTTGCTATAGTACTTATTATATACTATAATGAGGGGCACATTAGAGCTTGCCAATCTGACTTGAGAAAGATGGGGACAAGTAATGTATTTAGAAGCTAAATACTCAACTGCTTTTTGAAGTGACAAATCTTAGTTTTTCTTAGCAGAGTTTCAGTTTCCCATCCTTTTTTCTGTCTTTGGCTCTACTATTTTCACCTTTCTTCCTGTCCTTGAACCCCCCCAGGATGAGCAGCATTCCTTTGTGCATATATGTAAGAAAGCTGTCAATGAGAAGCAGAAACAAATTACTGGGCCTACATCCTGTGAATTGTCAGTGCTTTTTAAAAATGTGTTTTTGTTGAAAACTGCTCCATCACAGATCCCAAACACCCTCAGAACAGTGCAAAAGTCCCATAAATATTGCTTTAGGGAATACAGTCACGTTAGGAATGCTCATCAGCGAGGACAACAACAGACAGCAGATAAGCAGGAACAGTCGCAATTAGTGCTCTAAAGACTATAGAGAAACATACATAATTATTTTCCTTTAGCAGACGCTATTACTGTAACAAAAAGTGCAGGACAATCTGGAGGTATAAGTAAGCACACAGTTTCTAATACCAAAGAAACTCAGTCATATGTGTAATCTTCACTTACTAGACCCATCATCACAAACCAAAAAAACTACAGCTGCTCATTCCCTGACAGTATAAACTACATCAACACCTGGCCATATTAATCTCATCATGATAGCATTTGTACTTTTTCCTCAGCTAGCACATACGTAAAATATCAGTTGTTACCTTTATAACCTTCTATTAATGGCTGAGGAGTTCATTTACATTTATGATACAAAGACAGTAATAGTCTCCGTTGTGCTAATACATTTCATGAGGAATTTTCTTTTGAAATATGATGCAGTTCTGAACTAGCCTCTTTACATTGCAATGGTTTTGAAAACCCCTGCTACTCCCTAAGAGTTGTATTATTTTCAGAAACAGTTATGCAGTATGTCTAGATCGTGTCAGTTTTACAAAGTACTCTAGAAAGCAAATACATATATACATATTAATGAATCAAATAGTACACAGAAATAAGAAGAAGTATCTGTAAATTACACTCATTCTGAAGGGCAGCATGTTCCTAGTCACGAGTCTTGGGATGTAAGGTCACTCCATTTGCTGATGTTAAACTAGTAAACCTGCAACAGCATCTAAGCATGCACGAAACATTCCTTTTCACAATACTTACATTCCCTGCAAGCTCCTGGACAGATGTTGTAAAAACTCTGCTAGAAATTAAAACTAGCTCAAGTTGTAAAATATTTTTCACTTCCTTTTCTGAGTCCCTCTTCACAGATTGGAGGCCAGAAATAAAAGCAAGACACAGTCAGCAAAGGACTGAGAAAGCCTTTAAATATTTGTACTCTGCAGCCAAGGCTGGGTTAAAAAAAAAAAAAAAAGCTTGTCCTATTTATTCTACTATATTTATTATGAACAGTTCACCTTATTCAAAAAAGATACTCTGATTTAACATTTTAACTCACCTATCAAGAGCAACGCCACTGCGAAATCACATGAATACTTAGACGCTTGTTTTTTCCTGGCCATAAAACAATTTCAGTAAAGGGTTCAATGTCTGCAGCAACACTGAGAGGTAAATACAGACCTAGCAATGAGGATAAAATTTCTTATTCTGGTACACAAAATTGTACTAGTAGCAACTGTGTTGGGGAAGTTGTATGCTTGCTTACAACTATACCAATAGAAATTGCAGCAGAATGAGTAAGAACAAACTGTTCTGCATATTTGTATCCTCTTTCAGATCCAGTTGTGTAGGATGAACTTCCCACCACTTCTGGTTGCTGCTTATAGCCCACCCACTGCAGGTTACTTCTTGCAGAGCCCAGCTCACAGAAGAGCTTGCACGAGCACTCACATTAGTACGGTTGGCGAGGTCATCAGCTGTTTTAATCTAACCTAGCTGTGCCTGTCGTGGATGAGGTAAGCGCACCTACTTCCATTACAAGATTTATCAGGGTGATACTTTTCAGCAGCAAGGCCGGCAATGAAGAGATGGTATTTTGACATCCTCAGCCAGCTCTGCTATTTGCAAAGTCAGCGGCTGTCACCACAGCCTTAAGCGACTGACTCAGAACAAAGCAATGCCTGTCAGGATTCTGCATTTGGCCCTGCTCAGCCTGCAATTTACTCCAGGGTGAACTTTTAAGATCTGAAGATTTATAACTTCATACCTCTGCGTTGCCTCAAGGATGGGGACTCCCCTGCCATTACCATACAGTTACATATAAATCACTATTTCCATCACTGATTGAAATTTGACTAGTGACTCCAGTTATTAGAGCTGAGCTGTAATCCTGCTTTATTACAAGAACTGAAATGCACACTCACCTTCTGTGGAAATGGTCTGAAGAATCATAGAATGGTTTGGGTTGGAAGGGACCTTTAAGATCACCTAGTTCCAACCCCCCTGCTATAGGCAGGGACACCTCCCTCTAGACCGGGTTGCTCACAGCCCCATCCAGCCTGGCCTTGAATGCTTCCAGGGAGGGGGCACCCACAACCTCATTGGGCAACCCACTCCAGTGTCTCACCACCCTCACAGGACAAGAAGGCAAAATTACAGTCACCTTCGGTTTTTAAGATTCCTGCAAGATTTATTCTCCAGTCAAATGTAAGACTCCATTGTTTGGTTTGAAACGTTACTAGCTGATACGATGTCACTCAAATCCTCTGTTGTGTCTTCACAAAAACAAAATCACTAGCTAGCATTCACATGTTGGTTTCACAGTTAGAGAAGCCCTCTAGGTGAGTTGCTTAAGAGAGTTGCTCTGATATATTGAGCTTACATCTTTGCCATTGTGTTTTTAAACTAATGATCTTCCCTCTATTCACACACTACCATTGCACTCATTACTACTGATGGCAAACCTTTGGTACAGCTCTTTTAAAGTATTCTGGGAGTATACTGATGCACTACACTGCAAGGCCCAGTACTGTGAGCTGGCAGTAGAGCACTTGTATTAACATCTTCTGGTGACTATGTCCAGAACATGAAGGTTTTCTTGCATAGCTCTAGTAAGGAGGAAGTCGTTTTAGTTTGGTTGGTTGGTTTTTGTATGTTTTGTTTTGTTTTAAACAGCAACTCTGATGATAAGTACAGCATTGTACACAGAGCTTTTTCTATAGTACTGGCATATGTACTGAGTCATTAATGCAGTCAATAATTCAGATATCTGCCACAGATCACCAGCCAATATTACCCAATGAATCTCAGGTCACTCCTCAGCTCAAAATTATCAGCTAGAAAAGTGCACTTGGGATTGCAGAGGTAATGAAATCTGTTCCCTGAGACAGAGGACAAACATGCACACCTTCTACCAAAATTTAGATGCGGTCAAAAAAAACTACAAAAAATTCTCATGACACAGCTTATGTCCACAGTGCCATGGAAAAGAACAGAATACTTAATATAATTACTCTGTACAATAAGCTAAAAAATCTTCAGTTAATAAATGAATGGAATTTAAAATGTAAATAAATACAAGCTGCTGAGCTTTAACATCACATATAGGTTTTAAGTTCAACAATCTTCTGATTAGATTAACAAATAGTATGTATAAATATATTTGGTTGCACGATAAAACAATTCTATATTTATAAAATTAAATTAGCGTTCAGTTGAAATATCCTTCTTCCCACATAAAAAATGAAGTTAGCACTCCTGTCAGGCGTGTAAGAACGATTCTCTAAGGCTTCCTACAAATTCTGCCCTTCTCTTGCTGATGTTTCTTCTTCGATGTTCTTCCTAAGCTGGGATAAAAGGTGCATATGTAGCACCACTAGTTATGAAAACACGAGACATTAACTGATGGGAGGCTGATTCTCCCCAGTGCTTTGCTTTTCAGCAATCAGTCAAAGAGGAGGAATCTCAGACCTTGTCTTCATTCAATATCCAAACGAAAAGAATTCTTTAAACTCTTTGAAATTTTGCCAGGGTGGAATTAAAGAACGGAAAGACATTTTCCCATTATACTAATGTATGCATATCCTCAGAGAAAATATAAGAAGGACCTGCCTCGATCTAAAAGTCTTCTATTACCATTATTAATGCTACAACATGGTTCTGATTTTCTCCTTTTAATTGGTTATTTGGTGAATTGAAACACTGATTGCTAATGGTTGAATATACTCCACACAACTGCAGAAGTCTAGTGACATATTACAACAGAAACACATATACATAGAATATTCTCTGGAGAGATCTATCTTCAAACAAATATCTTTGATTTTTGGCAAAGAAAGTTATTTGTTCACTACTTATTTTTGTTCAAACCAAGCTTTACTTAATTATATGAGTACTTACAAGGACAGCATAGTCCTTAAAAACTTCACTTTTACTTTGAAAACAACGTCCATGGAAAAAGAAATTCACTTCTTAATAGCTCTATTTTATTATACTTCAAATCCTGAACCATAACTTGTTACTCCAGCATATGGGTATCACAGCAAAAATTAAACAAATTACTGTAGCATAATGAATTGCCATTCAGTAGCTGAGCAACGGTAACTGATCACATGTGCTTTTCACAAAATAAGACACATTATTTTAAACACCAGTGAGGATATACATTAGGCTCTCTTCATAACCACAACAAAGCTATGGTTTTCCAAGACATGAATTCCCTGTAAAACAGCAAGCTAGCTTCTATGTTTCTTCCTGAACTACCAACAAAGCCATGTACTAAGCTTCATGTCACATACTTACTGGAAACTACTGAAGGCCTAACAAGGACATCTAATCATAGAATCACACAATTGTTTGAGTTGGAAGGTCTCTTTAAAGGTCAGCTAGTCCATTTCCCCTGCAGTGAACAGGGACACCTACAGCTACATCAGGTTGCTCAGAGCCCCAGCCAGCCTGACCTTGAGCATCTCCAGGGACGGGGCATCCACCACCTCTCTGGGCAACCTGTGCCAGTGCTTCACTACCCTTATTGTAAAAAGCGTTTTTCTTATATCCAATCTATATCTCCCCTCTTTTTTGTTTGAAACCATTTCCTCTTGTCCTATCACAACAGACCCTGTTGAAGAGTCTTTCCCCTCATCAAGGCCTAAAATGTCCTGCAGACTCTTCACTGTGGAGACGGGATAAAAATGGATGATGAATTTCACCTGGCCCTCACACCTCAGGTTGCAGGAAGAAAGCTCATCCTTTTTGAACACACAGGCAGAAGTTGCTTGATGCAGCACTCTCTAAACACTCATCTAAGTATGGAAACAAAGGACACCAGGCTTAGCAAAGAATGACTTCTGAAGGGATTAACAGGTTTTGCCACAAACAGGTGTTTGTTACAGTTACACTTATCTTATCTTGGAGTCAGAACAAGGGTTTTCTTAGAACTACATTATCTAGGAAGAAATAAGAGTAGCCAACACCCCTAGGTTTGCGCTGAAGGAAAGAAACAGCACAGAGAGCTTCAACATCAGCAGGTGCATGGGTCCATACAGTCCAGCTTGCTCTGCACTTCCCTCCTATGTCAACAACCATGGAGAAGTTTCTCCTACATTTTGGTTTTAGCTTTCTTTTTAAACTAGCTGTCTATTAAATGAATTTACAGGTTTAGTAACAGCAACGAAGGCTGTACAAAAGCTAGCAGAGAATAAACTTAGTGGGGGAGCTCCACCTAGCTGGCAAAA
This sequence comes from Numida meleagris, assembly GCF_002078875.1. NCBI lineage: Eukaryota > Metazoa > Chordata > Aves > Galliformes > Numididae > Numida > Numida meleagris. Next base: position 87,901,718 of record NC_034410.1, on the reverse strand, counting down.
TTTCTCTTTTTGGCCCAGTTTATTTCACTCACTGTGAGAGAAATTATTTCACCGAGCAAGCTGCTTCCACACAAAAGCTCACTGTAGAAACCACAAAGCCAAATGGGCATCCACCAGATGCCCAGGCCAAACATCACACCACTGACTCTACTGCATCAGGAGCCTGAACCATGAGTTCCGTCCTCCGAGGAGACTCAGAAGTCCTGTTTAGGAGAAAATCAGGAAAAAACAGCTCTGATGAGTACAGATGCCCCACTCTGACCACCTGACTTCCAGTCAGAATGAGAAAAAGATATAAAGGAACAAGCAGATCAAAGAGAGAAATGTTAGAAATACACGTGCTACCTGCACATGTCGCACCTTTGATCTTTCATCCCTCTAGGAAGGACTCAGCAACTTCACAGTCCTCTCTGCTTCAAATTTCACATGAGAGTGGTTGAGTTACATGTGTAGGATCAGCAAAGGCATGGTTTTTTACTGAAGAAATTGATTTTACGGCTAAGTCCAGAATGCCGTACAATTAATAAGCTTTCCCCCTCAACAGACTGATTGCCAGGATGCCATCTATGAGAAGGGACTGGGACCTTTCTCATGAGCTCACTATCTTTTGCATTTGTTGGTTATTTTGGGGTTGTACTCAGTGACACCATAATACACCTACGGTCAGAAGTCACTGCCATCAAGGATAAAATTTAAGATCAGTGGAGTTCAAAGAGTAGGGCATAAACCCCAAGTTAGCTGAATTATTATTATAATAGGTCAGGACAAAACCAAAAAATGTGAAGAAACTTTTCCCCAAATTGCAAAACTAATCATCCATGTCATTTAAATTATCATTTTAATCAGTTTTGGTCTCTGGAAATGTGAGATACTAAGCATAAGAGCATTTTTTTAAAACAGCATCAAGAGGTTTGTAAGGGGTGAAAACTAGGAGGTCTGACCTCCATACTGACCTAACCAGTAAAAGCTATTACTAAAAGAGAATTGACTAAATTCCTAAAAGAACAAACAAAAAAAAAAGACAAGGATATTTCATCAGTTTTCATAATGACGAAGAATTGATGACTCATGTAGTAATATTTGAACAGAACACCACTTTCTCAACCAGCTCATAACTTCCTTTGCATGGCAGGAAGACTTAAAATGGATCCTATTGGCTCTGCATAATTTAATTTGATGAAGTAGTTGCTAGCTAGCTTCTAGAAAGAAAACTCCAGCCCATGCCTACAGAAATGTGCAGAGCAAGCTACTGGTAACACCAGTAACATACCTGGGATAAGTTGTTAGCTCCCGCGCAAAGAACATGCTTAGGGTTGCTTTTTTTATATTTTTTTTCTTTAATGTCATTTTAAAAAATCTAAGTAATTTGTTTCAAGTTCTGGATACCCCCCAAAGCACTGGTGAATTCAGAGACCATGAAACTACAGAGACAACTCCCACAGGCTTAAATGTGCTCTACAGGCATTCCTTCCACCGCTGCACATTTTTTCTAAGTCTGCAAACTGAAAGGTTGGAAGTCTCTGCTCTAACTATGAAATGAATGCTTAAGGCCCTCAGCAAGGTCTGGGTTAAGGAGCTGTGAGTAACACTGTGTTTACGACAAAAATAATTTCAGTCTAGTAATGAGAAGAAATAAATTACTCAAAACAACACACATACATACCTGGTTTTTTATATATGTTTTTAGAAATTAAAAATCACTTAGCATTGCTCATTAATTTTAGAAGGTGGCATACCTGCAAAAAACATCTATTTTCTTTATATGGATTATTCCCCTAGTTAACTAAATACTGTCTTGTATTGAAGATGGGACATCAAATGCCAAAACCCAGAACTTCGTATCAGGCAGAAGTTTAACCACAGAATCTCCACTAACACTTTCTATTTGATTCAGAAGATACTTTCCCTGGGGCCACTTTCTTGATCTTTTTTAACAGATACTAAGCAAACCAGCACTAGAAGATGCATATTCCAGCATTACCTTGCTTGCTTTATATACTGTGGGATTAAAAGAAAAAAAAAAAACGAACAACAATGGGAGGTGCAGAGTTTGTATTTGAAGATTTAATAAAGAACAGCATCATAAGTTTCATTTTCTTGTTATTATTAGACGGTGGTCCAGTAAAAGGATTTGCCCTCTTGTTCGTACACGGATTAACAAGATTGTTATGTTTTTCCCTGAGTCCGCAGGTTCACAAAAACAGAAATTTCAGTAAAAACACTTAACATTTCTCTTTCCTGTCTTACTTTAGGAAGGCTTCAGAGACAAAAATAGGTACCTTTTTGGATGACACCTCCAGCCTAGGACCCATTCTGTGAGTTGCTACAACCAGCTCCTCATGCACAGACAGAGGTCTGGCTGAGAAGCCACACGGGTGTAGTTGTTGCCAGTCCTTTTTCTGGTGCTGTTGTGGAATGACCCAGTGATGGATCTTGGACTGCAGCATCACTGACGCATCAGCAGTACCTAACCCTTCATCTTCTCTGCCTTGAACTTTGACAGCACCATTTCCTCTGTCCCTAAGAAACTGATACCTGGCTGAAAAAGACACCACTAAAACTAACTTGGGCGAAAAAGAAATGAGGTTTTGCAGTGAGAAATCAAAAAACATTCTCTGACATTACTAAGATGCACTCGAAATTACACGCCCTCAGACAGCCCCACAATATGTCTCTCACCAACCTACTGAAAGGTCATAAACATTCTGATATTACAGTCACTCATCAAACCAACATGCAGAGGAGACCAGAACATGCCGCAGCTTTCTGCATGCTTTTTATGTTGAATTTCAGTTACTTTCATCTTCACACACTCAAGAACAAAGCCAGTCCTCCCTCAACTGTTCAGCACGTGCTGTTAAGAAGATATTTTATATGCCACAATCCACAGTGCCATCCATCACGCCAACCCAGTGCCTGGGATGGGTGGCTACTCCACACACCACACCATAAATTCACTGACACTGTCCCTGGCAGTGGCCAACATGACTGCACTGGGAACAGTATACAGTTTGGCTGTAGGCAATTTAAGGTCTTCCTGAACCAGCAAAAGCATCGCTACCTTTGTGTTTAGCAATCCCAGCTGGACCTTTGTCCCACTAATCTCTCAAATCACTGCTTTAACCTATTTATTCAAACTGCCTGCAGCAATGTGCCATGGTGTAATTATTTTGTTTTTCCCCTTTAACAATGCCTCCTCTTTCCTGTTTTTACATCCTGAAGACTTCATTTGGTATATTATTGAAAAAGAAATCTTAATTTGCTTTCTGCCCTCCTCACCATTTGTGCCTCAGCAGAGCCATCATATTCAATCCCTATCTTCTGAAATCTGTTGTTTAAGATGAAAAACTTTTCTGTCCATATGAAAAATATCCCAATGATCCTTGTTCCAGTTTTCAGCTTTTTATCCCAATTCTGCTATATCTTCCTTTTGATAAGGTGGCCCAAAACGCATGCAGTTTTCAAGATCTCCATGGGTTCATGTAACAGCTTGATGGGTTTTTCCCTTTTCTTTTTCCCCTTTTTGCTCTTTCTACCCCTTCCTAATATTGTTGTACTTGCCTTTTTGACCTCCACTGAGTATCAGGCTGACATTTTCCCAGAACCATTCACAATGAGTCCAGGATCCTTCCTGAGTGATAATAGGTAATTTAGAGCGCATCACTGTGTATGTATAATTAGTTGTTTTTCTCCGTGTGCATTATTTTGCATTTATCGATTCCAAATTTCATCTGCCATTTTCTCACTCAGTCACGCAGAATTGCAAGATCTTCTGCACTGCCTTTCAGCCAGCTTTAGCTTTGATGTCTGCGAGCTTTATCATTCCCTCCATTCTCCCCAGATTGCTTTTAAACATAGAGTACAGAGACAGCTGCACTGTGTCAGATCAGTGATCCTCCTAACCAAGCGTTCTGTGCAATATTGACTAAAAAGAAAGATGCTTAAGCAACAGCACCAGAACACAGCTCTGGAAGACTTTCCCGTCTCAGCCCCTCCTGAGTTTGTACAGTGCGGCTTTATACTCTTCATGGCTGTCTTTCCTTTATGCTCTTTCTTTTTACTATTGATGGTTCTCCTTTCCATGCAGTTGTTTACTCTCTCCTTGGATTCAGGCAAACTTCTGGCATTCATAGTGTCCTTGGGCATTCACAGGAATTCACAGCTTAGCTACACACTGTGCAAAGAAACCACCTCCTCTTGTTCTGAACCCGACACCCACAAGCTTCCTCTGGAACAGCAAACACTCAGTCCCCAGTCACTCTGTAATGACACCCATGGCTTGGTGGATTTCTGTCATATCAGCATTTTTGAAGACTGAGCCACGTTAGCTGTATCAGAACAGGCTGATCCTTTAAGCTTGGGCCCAAAATTTAATAAGAGATCAAAAGGACTACAACAACCAGATGGGCCATCAACATTGTCCAGTGCTTTTCTGGATAAAAGAAGAGATGTCATATTTTCTCTCTCCTATTTACTCTACCCACTCTTATTCAAATGAGATCTATGACAGATCAGTGAGGTTATCGTCCCAAGGACATTCGCAACACTTCTGCAGCAGTTGCATTTCAACAATCAACAACACATCTGTAAAAAGAAGTACACATTCAGGAGAGATGTTGAAGAAGGAGGGAAGCAGAAAAAAAAAAATCAAGTTAAAATTTTTAAGAACACTCTTCTGTGTTGCTCTTCTACTTAACTTTCTATTGTCTTCTCTTCGACTGGTATTTTTCCTCATTCAGAGTGCAAGCTCAAATAGCATTTTTATTACTGGCCAGGAGACTGAAAGTTCTCAGTATGGGGACCACACAAAGGACTCCTAAGAGCTGTACAGGAACAGGGGACAAAATTACACTAGTTTTTTTTCTATACTTCCACATACGTTGTTATACTTGGACTTCTTTTTAAAAAGAAACTGAGATCATCTCTGTCCACGCCCCAGGGATTTTTTTTCTGTTCAGTGTGGAACCTCTAGATTGAAGCAAGTGAATTTCACGCTTCATTCCGAGGACAGCGAGGTTTACAGTCATTCTGATGTGTTCCAGGAATGATTCCCTCAGTTGTGGGCTAACTGCAGAAGCAGTTTGTCTCTCCCATTCATTTCCCATTTTGCCAACAATGCCATTGTTCCCGTGGAATGCAGCTGTCATGAGCGGTCGTGACTGCAGAAGGTGTTCCCTAGGGCAGCTTGGGCCACTTCCATCAAGCATTGTAAAGTCTAAGACCAAAACCAAAACCTTGAACTTGTCTTGGTACTCAGCAGGGTTACAGTGCAATGAGCAGAGCTTCAGGGTGCTATGCTTTCAGCAGCCTGTATTACGGAGGAGATGAATTGCTCCATTTTGCGTCAGCTTTGTAAATCTATACCATATGAGTGGCTACTAAAAGTCAGTAGCCAACTAGAGCACAGGCATTCATAGCTTCTAAAGCTATTGTGAAACTGGGGAGCAGGTTCAGTATTTATACAAGCAAGAGGCGCAATACGAATTCGGGAAACTATTTAAATATAAATAAATCTGTACAATTATATAGCCATGACTCTACTGAATCCCACACATTGTTCAGCCAAGAATTTATTTTAGCGTAATACTTAACATAAAACTTCTTTCTTCAGTTTTGAGAAGCAATTAGGACAGTTTTCAAATAGAAAACATTTATGGTTTATGTGGAAGAGTACATGCAAGCTCACATCTTCACAATTATTATACAAAGATGCACAAATTGATTCCTACGAAGGGAATTCAGGGATCCTTCAAAGAAGTACAGGTTAACAGAACCAATTCTGCCTCCATCATAGTTTGTTTTCATCAAACTTCAAATCAAACAGAGCCTTTATTCTTGAGTTACCAAACTTCAGTATGACACTTCCAGCATTTTCTTCTGGTTCTTCAAACATATGCTTTCTCAAAATGTACTTTCTCAAGCATTTATGACCTGCAAGGGATCTTATCCAATAATACCAAAATTTTTCACACCTTCTGTTTCTCATGTTTTTCCAGTCCTATCAAGTTCCATAACCAGTCATTTCCACCACTCACCTTGTTCAGACATCCCTCCATCTGCATCAGTAATTGTCCACTATCCAAAAAAAACAGAAGCCAAGAGCAACCCCCTGACTTCCCAGACACATTTTCTATATTTTCCCCATTCCTGACTGAGGAGACTTATTCAAAACAAGAACATATTTCAGATGGCTGCACTGGTTATTTCTACCTTTTATTACTTCCATAGCACTTTTTCCAAGACTGAAGTGCAAGCATTGGAGTAAGTGCATCATGCACATTTTAAACATCAAATGAGATGAAAGAGAGTAATAAACATATCCAATTACATTGTTATAAGTAAAAAAGTTACTGAATGCATGCAATACCAGATCTCTCTGACACAGGATTGCAAGAGCTAGCATTCTAGTAGCCCACTCCCCATCCCATGATGAAGGATCACACTGGATTTTCTCACATGCTTTCAATTTTGTTTGTAGAATACTTGTAGAAAGACTAATCCCTTCTATCACCTTGGAGGAACCAGAAAAGGAAGGAAGACCTCAATCCTCTGTGGCTACCTGCCGCTTTGAGTAGAGGCCTGAAGAATATTACAGGCAGACTGATTCTTCTCCTAAGAGAGGAGACTGATAGATGATGTCACAGGTTTTTCTCTCCTCTCCAACACAAAAATCCTGGCTTCGTTGATGAAGACTGAGTCAAGCTACAAACCAGCTAAAGCAGAGGGAGGGAAGAGAGCATCACATGGAATGGAATGGACAAATCTCACCACACATAAGCAGCTCTGTCTCTATTACATACCTGAACCCTGAACATACACAGCAAAACTACATTATACTTTCTGCTCATAACTGAATTCAGTTTTGAATGAGTCAATAGCAAAAGAGTGTGTAATGAAAACCAAATATAAAAAAAATGTTTAGAAAAGGGCTGAATGAAGTTCAAGAAAAAAACTGTTGTTATTTAGACATCAACCAGCAACTACAGGCTTCATTAGCACTTCTTCCACGTGACAATGTCCTTGTTAAAATATATTTTTTATTAAAATCCTACAAAACTTACATGAAAACACTCCTGACTTCCCTTTAAATATAGAAATGAACTAGTCAACTAGGGAAATGTGAAGTGGGAAAGTCCAGAACATGCTTCTCGTGGAAGGATGGAGACCTAAAACAGACTGGAAACTCTAACGCCATAAGGCAGAAGAGAGATTAGAAGGAGAAGAAGAAGAGACGGCAAAGAAAACAAGAAGGGCATTTTTTCAGAGTTACCACAAGCATAAGCTGCAACTAAAGGGTGACATTAACAAACCACATTATCTTATGCTCTCGTGCTTACAATGTCAGACTTGAATCATGAAGTTGGCACATTTTTGCTTCTCATGAAAAGAAAAACAAGGAAACAAAGAAAACAATGCCAATTAAAACTTTTTTAGAACAAGGAACCCTTGCACACAGAATTGCTACAATCACACTGAAGAACTGCACTAAGCAATAATTTTTACTAATTCAAATACCAAACTGGATTTTAGTACAGTTACACACATTGTTATATTCGACTCACACATGACTTTCTAACTTACTTTTCATTAATGTAAAATGAAACATTGCTAGAAAAGAAGCAACAATCATTTGCTTAAGGTAAACATAAGAAAGTTATTTTTACAGACATACACCACAGAAGAAAGAGAACATGTCAAGCTTTTCTTTTTCCTATTAAAATTACCTGACATGCTGAATTCTGTAAAACATTGGAATGACTTCACTAATTAAAATATTCCAGTTTATCTGAAGTTACAGAGCAAGCCTTCCAGAAAAGGTATTCCAAAAGTATGATTTTTTTAATATACAAGTAATCAAAGAATGTACAACACTGTCACATGATAATAAGAAAATCTGATATTCAAGTGTTACAAAAAAAAAAGTAGTTACTGTTTGCCATTTGAAATTACAGAAACAGTATAAATCACAGACAGCATCACTGTAGAAGACATTCATTCCTCACACAGAGTATTAAAAGTTATCTGAGCCTGGGGAGACCATATAAAAGAAACCTGTATTTTGCTTCTCCGGCACACCCTAAGAAGTCATTATGGCTCCAAGTCATATTCATCTTTTTCTGCTTGCCCAAAGTTCTTTCCTTGTTTTAATTTATCGTCTATTCAAGCAACAATCACTACACTGGTAGAATTACCACCCACGCATTTAAACTGAAACCCCTCCCCCAAAAAAATGACTACGTTGAGCACTACCAAGACCACCTGCAACTCCCCATCATTTTCATCCTCTTAATTCAAGGCTTTGGGAACAAGCAATGAGAAGTGAGACAGCCAAAGTCGGCTTTCCTCAGTCTGCAGTCAAGCGTCCCGACTCGGTTTGTTCCTTGGGATAAGAGTTCACTGTACGTATACATGCTTTCGTTATCAAAGACCTTTAAATGGCCAACTTGTAATCTACAGGAGACCCTGAGGTATCAACTGTCACAAAGCTCATTAGCAGAACACACAAGATAAGTTTAATGAAAGCTTGATAACAGTGGTTTCATTCATCTTCATCTAAAGACCCATTTTGCCCACCCATGGCACTGGATAACAGCACTATCTGAAGTTCTACTTGAAATATCATAGGGCAGAAATTCTAAGTAAACTTTTCTTGGCAAGACAGTGCTGTGACTTGACTCCACTGCCTTCAGAGTGAGATTAGTTGTAGGGCTTGATCATAACTAGATCCTCTCATCCTTTCATCACCCCCTAGACAGCTACCAATGGTATGGAACTCATACTTGGGGAGCATGACATAGAGGCAAAGATATTGGCTACCTTACTGCAATAGCAGAAGGTGTCCCAAGAAATCAGGCACAGATAACCTAGATGCTACTTGCTCCTAGTTTCAGCTCACCTGTGTAGCCACACATACTATCTAGGAAAACACACTAGCAAACCTTACAGATAAAGCAACTGTAGAACCACCAAGTTTCTCCCAGGAATACAATTATTGAAGAAAATAATTTTCTTTCAGAACTGAAGGAAAATTATCACCATCAAATCTGAACTCCTAGAAGACTGACGCAAACCACACACATCATAAAATGGTATTATCTCCAAAGCAAACTGCAAAATTAAGAAATGCTTCAACTTCTCTAAGAACATTACTACTTCCAATATGCCAATAAAATGGGTCTACTGAGGCACACTGTCTAGAGACAAGAAAGGACAAGCATGACTACTGAACCCAACACTGCTTGTATGACTTCCACTTGACCTGCAGAAGGACAAATAGGTTTGTCTTCCAAGGTTAGAATACACACAGAACTCCCCACATGCACAAAACTTAATGGAACTCCGCAAGAACTGAAATCACCAGTTCTCCTAACAAAAGATATTTTAAAATTCCACTGACATAAAAGAACAAGACAAGTGTAACATCAAGTACTTCACGCCCTATAACTTAAGCAAATCAACTGAGTTTTATTTGTTGACCAACAGAATTAAGCACAAAAATACTCCGCACCAGCAAGCGAGGAAGACAGCTGCATTTCCTAAAACACCAAGTACTACAAATGTTGTATTAAGTAGTGTTTGCTATTTCAATTTATTTTGTTATTACTTCACAAAGGTTCTTTGGAAGACACACCAAGACAAAAGGAATAAAAGGCACGAGTCTTCCACAACTGAAATGCTCCCCTGCCCATAAAGCTTCCAGTCAGAACTAGGTAACAATTTTATTACTACACCATTTTGCAACGCTTTGAATACTAGAACTGGATTCCTTTTCCCAGAATTGTTTTTCAATAGGTTGTTAAGTCAAGCAGGCATTTCTTTGAATCTAGCCCTCTGTGTTTAGAAAACATCCGGGATGCCCAAACATGCAAGTCAAAGGTGCCGTCCTAAATAATAACCCGAAGAGGTTACTCAGGCATCAAGCACTGTTGTGGGTAGACCCACAGATGCTTCTGTTTGGACTGATCCAAGCACTTAACTACCCACTCAAGCCCAGGGTTATCATGAACTTACAAGAAAGTTGCCTGTATGCCTAAAGTAGCAGGCAAATTTTCTTTCAAATATCACTCCATGAAGTGAATGTATTAATGCCACATGATGTCATCACCTACATGCCATACATAACCAAGTCCAAACTGCTACTGGCAAGTGGTTGTACAAACCCTCCTTAGTATGCTTGAGGCAAAATTAGTACAGTTCACCCAGCTGCTCACTTACCCAACATTAACTCAGAAGGTGTGGGGGTGGTAACTCTGGCAGAGTAAAGGCTGCAAATCACTGGGGGAAGAGTTGCACCTTCAGCCAGCACAGCTGCTGGCAAAATGAATTATCTTGCTACACCTCTAGCCCTGAGGGGCCTAACATGAACTGATGATGGTGAAATCAGCCATCACAGGCAGCATTACATGGCAAACTGGTGGTTGGGGTACCTACCCTGGTAGCAAGAGATGGGGAACCAGTGTAAGGGGGCCCAAAAAAGCAGCGCCTACTCCCTGAAAGGCTGCTGCAGCTAACCCTACTGAGACACCCACTGCGCAGCACAGAATATGTTATCTGTGTTTCTACAGAGCAACAGAAATAGATATGCATTCCCTGAAGCTATATCTGGAATGCAATTTCCAGGCAAGACGCACTCTTGACAAAAAGATGCTCACTGATTTCCACAGGCTCTCAGCTATCAACAAACTTGCACAGTGCACACTGTCCCTGCTGCTGGGGTACCAGATCTCAAACAGGTTAAGCTGGATAGCTGAAGCCACCGCTTCCACCACAGGCTCCACCTGCACGCGGCCTCGGTCCCATTGCAAAGTGCCTACTGAGCTACCCACTCACGGCCAGCATCTGAAGGCAAACGATTTCAGACTCACGGCTGTGAGCTACTGCAGCTCAGCACCTGCTATGTAAGCAGGCCAGAGGAGAGGCCAGCCGTTATCAACACGCCGCTACGAGCAGCTCAGAGCAGACTCCAAACGGCAGGCCCAGAGGCGGACCGTGCCCGCCGGCGGCAGGAAGGCAGGCCGCCGTCGCCATGACGACGCCGCAGGCCGCTCCCCGGGGAGAGCCGCCACTGGCGCCCGCCGCCGGAAGTTTATTTATAGCTTGGCCGGACACGCGCTGACGTCACGGAGCGCACCGCCCCCGTGCGTCAGCGTAAGGCGTACGTAATGGGAACGTGACACACGCACGGCGTGATCTATTTATAGCCGGCAGGAGGCGTGAGGGGAGGGGGCGCTCCGGCCGTTTGTTTGCCGTCCGCACGCGCTCGGGGGGCGGGGCCGGCCCGGCCCGGCCGGAGCGGTGTGGGCTCTGTCAGGTGCCCGCCCTCCCGTGGCCACGCCCCCGCGGGGGAAGCCGCGCGGTGGCGGCGGACTGTGGCGGCGGCGGCGCGTGACGGGCGCGGGGCGGGGCAGAGGTCGCGGTGGGGTGTGGGCGTTGGGCGGGGGGGAATCCCCCTCCTCCACGCGGGAAAAACCCACGGAAAATAAACGCTCGGCGCGCACCGGCGGCTTCCGGGAAGGGTGGCGGCCATCACGCGGCGCTGAGACGGAACGGGACGGGTCAAGCGGGATGGAGCAGCGCGGTTCCACTTCTCTTTTAGCTTAGCTCTGCGGACAGGCTTTCCGAGGCTGCAGTGTTTTCCTGAGGAACGCCAGGCTCCTCAGCAGGCGGGGAAGCGCCCCTCGGCCGCTTCGGCAGCCGGCACACGTGCGCTCGGCGCTTTGCTCCCTCGCTGTGCAGGTTTGTTCTGGCACCGCTCCCTGCCGCTGTCCCCGGAGTGGCTCCGCGTATGGCATTAACGGCCCGCACGGGTCTGGGGCAGCCAAGTCGCTTCTCTCCCTGCTGGATTTCACAGCGCATCTTGGGAGCTGGGGCCGTCAGCTCAAGCCTAGAGCACGTGCACCGTGGTCTGCTCTCTCATACGTAGTGCAGTGGCAAAAAGAATGGAGCTGATTCATCAGCTCATCCAACTGTGCATCCAAGCTGATTCAGAGACACCAGAAGTTCTGCTCGCAACTGAAGAAAGCTGGTGTTTAACCTCTCTTAACCTGCAGCATGGTGTGACGGCCTGCTTCTGGTCTTTAAGAGGCTTGAAAGAAGTAGCCTAGGTGTTCTTGGGTCAGTTACTCATTTCTTCATGTGAGAAAATAAAGAATCGCTGCAATTGGGGCATCCAAGGCCTTGTGTATTAGTAAGGCATCAACAATAATAGTACTGAGTGTTCATCCATCTGTGTGGCTTTTATTTCCTAAATCCCCAGCTGCAGAGATGAATGGTGGTGTGCAGAGGCGTGAGCTAGGACAGAGATGAGGTAAGACCAACACCTTGGCAGCCAAGTCAGCCTCGTCCTCATCTGAAACCCTTGGACCTATCCAAGCCAAGAAACTGCTGAGAGTCCTCTTGACCGTGGGCAGTTCAGATAATGCTGCCATGAGATAACTGCCATCAATGGGCAGGGAAACACTAGGACAGAAAGAGAAGGCAGACGGAGAAGAGGGGAAAGTGGCAACCAGTGCAACACTGTGCATAGGTAAAAGGCAATTTAGAGATCCTTGCCATAATAGCAATGCCCTCTGAAGAAACCTAAGTAATTATCTGATATAAATGATTATTGTATTTGCAGTCGTAACGTTGTATTTACCAAGTACTCCATGCAGTAAGTAAAGAGACTCATCCTTGGGACTGGAGAGGGGCAATTCAGTCAAGAATTAACTATAGAAATGAAGGGCTAAGAATGAAGACGTGGGAAAATAACTCACAAAATAGTAATGATAATTCCTATTACTTTACTAATTTGTAGGTAGAATTGACTTTTTTTTCCTCCTTTTTACCACCACCACCCCTTTTTTTTTTCTTTGAGTGAACTTAAATAAGATTGTCCTGAAGGAATGAAGGCCAATGCAAGTGGAATTCTTGTGTATCCACGATAAATCCAATTAAAAGCTCCTTCATTATTACATAATTAACGTGCTCAAATTAAGATCCCTCTGAATGTTCCTTCATCTCCTTATTTAATAATCTGCTATGCTTGCATGTCTGAACCTCGTCTGGACCCGGCTTCTCCCATTCCTAATCAGCTCTTACGTGGGCAGGAGGAATTACATTCCCAACAGCCCCTCCATTTAATGTGATCACAGTTTGGTCTGTGGCTTCGTCTGAAAGGTAGCCGTGTCTTCCCTCAACATGCGACCTTCTTTACTTTTAATTTTGGATCCCCGTAAGCGAGAAAGAATCGCCTATTGTCTTCGCAAGCCAGGCAAAGTGAGCTGACTGAGTCAGCCCGGGAATATTCAGGCCTCCCATCTGTGGTATTGCAGAATTCCAGGGCAATTCCACCAGTTGGTGGAGCTTCTGTCTGGGAAAACAGAGCCATTGTGAACAAAGCATACTGCGCATACTTCTAACATTCATAAAAGACTTGGTTGGAATCATTTGAATCTTTCTCAAAATTTCTTCCTCTGGGGCAGAAATTTCCAATGTGGGGCCTTGATCCAATGGCAGTTGGAAAACCTGAGCATTTGCCATCTGGCCATTTCTCTAGCTGGGAGAAAAAAAATAAAAACTTTTGACTGTGAATGTGTGATGGAAAGCTAGATTAGACTGAGACTTAATTCAGTCAAGACTAGGGCTTAATTTAGGCAGGATCACCCTGCCAAACACAACAGCAGAGGCTGAGCTAGGCCCTAGGCCTTGCCCTCTTCCCCACCATTACCTCTGTGTGAGATGGGCACCTTGCCTTCCCACTGGGAGACACAAGGGGAGCTGGGTGAGCTCCTCCCTCAGTTTGGAAACACACCAGTGACTAGCTGGTGTCCTGTTGCAGCATCTCACCTCGCACACAGAAATCAGTATTGTTGTCTTTAATGCTGTATCCCCTGAAAGAAATAGAATTGTAGAATCATAAAATCATTTGAGTTGGGAGAGACCCTTAAAGGTCACCTTGTCCAACTCCCCTGCAATGAACAGGGACACCTACAGCTACATCAGGTTGCTCAGAGCCCCAGCCAGCCTGACCTTGAGTGTCTTCAGGAATGGGGCATCCACCACCTGTCTGAGCAACCTGAGCCAGTGCCTCACTACCCTTAACTGCAATTGTAAATCAGAAGCCCAAATCAACCATCCAACTCCTTGCATTCCTGCAAGGAGAGAGAAGCGTACAGAACTGGCTTCCTGCAATATGCTGATGGGGCCACACCCTAAATCCTGTGCCTCTGGAGCAAGGACTGCAGAATATCACTTCTTGACAGCCGTAGTGTGCCAGAACCCTTTCTGAGAGACAGTCACCTCTGAGCTTCTTTCAAGGCACTGCCAGAAGTAGATGGGTGCTACCTTCTGTTGATCCCATAGTTTTGTCCAGAAATGTGTAGAAAATAGAAGATCTGGAGTTCAGATCCTTTCACTGCTTAAAGAGAATCAAATCCACATCAATCATGACCCAGAAAAAGCATAGGATCACAGAACGAGTTGGCTTGGAGGGAACCTTCAAGACCATACACTTCCAACTCCCTGTCATGGGCAGATGCATCTTTCACCAGACCAAGGCCTTCAACACTTTGAGGGATGGAGATCTACAGCCACTCTGGGCAGCCTGTGCCAGTGCCTCACCATTATCTGTGTACTACTGTCCTCTAATCTAAATCTCCTCTCTTTTAGTTTAAAGCGGTTCTCCCTTGTCCTATCACTATCTGCCCATGTAAAAAGTTGCTCTGAATTAGAATGACCTAAGCACCGTGTTATTGGCTCTCTAGGAAAGTATGGAAGAGGAGCTGTTATTACAGCAATCATGCTCAACAGAAGGGATGCATCAGGTGAGAATGCAAGTTCACATAAGGCCACAGCAGTACTTTCACACTATAGGCATTTAATGTTAAAATAGATGAGCCATCCTTGGAGCAGGAATGGATGCACAGAGCTCCTCCACTCCAGCAGACAGCCTCAAGCACCAGCCTGAAAGCACTTTCACCACTTCAAAGGGCCGGGTGAGATGCCACCCAGCACAGCACAGGGATCACTGTGGGTTCTAGGAGCTGGGGAATGTGGTTTGGCTCTCCCCATCCTCAGAGGTGTTCAAGGCTGAGCTGGATGGGGCCCTGGGCAACCTGTCTAGTGCCTGATTTAGTAGTTGGCAACCCTGTCCACGCTGGGAGATTGGAACTAGATGATCTTTGAGGTCCCTTCCGACCCGAGCCATTCTATGACCTCCACTCTCACCCCTCTGCCCCAGACAGAGGAAAGTCCTTGACCACGGTCCTCTTGTTTTCTGTGCAAGCTGTTGTGTGATATCCTCTGATGGGGTTTTCCTAGAAAGCAGCATCCAGGCTGAGGAACGGCTGGTTTCCTGGAGGAAGGGAGGGAGGTTTGTACATGACGCAGAGGATGCACTTGGAGTAGGAGGCTGGACTGGATGGCCTTCTGAACAGCACCGCTATGCCACCGCCGATGCCATGGACAGATGGCAGCTGGATGCAATTTCTAGATGGTCTTTTTTTTTTTTTTTTTACTGGAGTACATAAATTCTGCAGCAAAAAGCAGTGGCGTTTTTGTTGCCTTGACCCCAGAAGTTACAGATCTGGTCTTGGAGAAGAAAACTGCAAGCTCCAGTAAGGAGTTTGTCACCAAGTTATTTGTGCTTACGACCAAACACAGGAGAGGGAACCGGGAGGGAAGCCCTCAGCCTCTCCCGGTTGCTTGTTCTCAGCCCTTATCTCCCTCTGCCCACGCATTATCCCGAGGCCGGGAGCTCCTCGCACGAAGGATTTCCTCCCGACTCCTTCCACAGCACGCAGCGCACGGGGCCTGACCTCTCGTTGAATAAATACCGGCTCGGCAGCGGGCCCGCTCCCCGCAGGAAGCGCTCGGCCCCACGCCGGGCCACGCAGCTCGGCTCGCCTCCGTTCCCCCAGCATCCAGCTCTCCGCGCAGAGCCGCCTGAAATAGCGCCTGGCAGATAATTTTAAAGCGCTCTCGTCGTCGCTTTGGGGTGGATCGAGTGTTTTTTTAGCCTCCCCGGATGACGCTATTTGCACGCCGTGGGAGACGGCTCGGGGAGGCAGCCAAGCCGCGTCGTGGACGCGCACGCGGGTGGGAGCGGGGCGCCGCCGGGACCCCCGGTTCCGCCGTTCGGCGTCGGTGGGGCACAGCCCCTTCCCAGCAGCCGGAGCGGAGATGACAGCACGGAACGCGGGGTGCGGAAAGTGCCTCCGGCCCGAGCCGGAGCGCCATCAAAGGGGATCCCCCTGCCCGGCCTCCTCGCTCCTCCCGGCGCTTACTCAGCCGCCGGGGGGAGGCCCCGAGCCGCCGCCGTGAGGTCACCGCCGCCGCCCCGCCGCGCTCCGCTGCGTCACGCAGGGGTATCCCCGCCGCCGCCCAGCGGGGCATCCCCGCGGCGGATACGCGCCGCTTCCACGCGTGTCCCGGACGGAGGGGGGAACGGCTCGTCCCGCCGTTCCTCCGCTCCACAGAGCCGGGCGGGCGGGGAAACCCCCACCCGCGCACCCACCCGCGCACCGCCGGGTGTCACCGGCCCGGAGGGCGGCCCCGCGCTCCCCCCCCGTGAGCGCGGAGGAAGCCGGGCGCGGGCGGGGGCCCGACCCCGTGACAATGGCCCCGGCCGGCGCTATTTTTACCCTCCCGCGCCTATATTTGGTTTGGCCGGACCGCAACCGGGGGGCCAAAAATAGCGCCGCGCGCCCGCCCGCCCCGCGCTACCGCCGCCGCCGCTCAATGGACTCCAGCCCCGCCCCCTCCCGCGCGCGGGGCCAGCGGCTAAATTTAGCAACGCCGCTTGCGTCAATGACGCGGCCGCCGTGCGTCAGCGCGCCGCGCCCCGCCCCTTGGAGCGGGGCCCGCCGCGTCCTGTGCGTGGATTGGCCGCGGCGGCGCGAGGACGGCGTTCCGCCGTGACGTACGGCCGCTGATTGGCCCCGCCGGGGGCCGGCGGCGGCCGCAGGGGAAGCGCCGCCGCGCGGGGAGCCCGGCGGCATCCCCGGGGGGGGGGGACGACGGGGGAGGCCCCGAGGGCTCCGGGCCGCACTGGGGCCGCGGAGCGGTACAGAGGGCACGGGGCGGGCAGAGGCGAAGGGCCCTCCTCCGCCGAGCGGCCTGCAGCTCCCGGGCCGGGCCGTGTGAAGGCCGCCGGTAACCGGCACCGTGGTACACAGACAGACGGGGACACACGGACAGACAGGCGCGCAGACGGACATAGAGAGAGATGCACACTGACAGGCGGACGCCGACGGGAGGACAGGGACAGGCGGACACACGGACACACACACAGCCGGTGCGGCCCCTGCTGCAACTCACGGGCGGCTGCTGCGGGAGAGCGGCCCCGGGGAGACGAAACGGAGGGAAATAATAAAGAATATATATTAAAAAAAAAAAAAAAAAAGAGGAAACAAGTCGAAAAGAAAGGAAAAAAAAAGGAAAGAGGAAAGATATAAAAAAGGGAAATAAAATAGAAGAGAAAAAAAAGAGGGGGGAGAATAGAAAATAAAAAATAAGGGGAAAAAAGAGAAAAGGGGGGAAAAAGGGAAATTTTTTAAAAAAAAGTGAAAAAAAACACGAAAAATAAAAAAGGGGGAAAAAAACCCAAACAAACGGAGGGGAAAAAAAGAGAAAAGAAAAAGGGAAAAGAAAAAGCGGAGAAAAAGCGCCCGGGGTAACTGCCGGCAGCGCCGCCCGTGGGGCAGCGCAGATTCCCGGCCCCTTCCAGCGCTCAGCACTGAGCCGGTGCCTTTGCGAACACCACCGCGGCGCGGCCGCCGCTGTCGTTAAATAATAAGAATCACAACAATAATAACAATCATCATCATTATCATTGAGGTATTTAATCAGCCTCAGAGCGACTCCCGAGGCGGCCGGCTCCGAGCCCGTCGCACAGCGGAGCGGCCGCCTGCAGCGCGCTGCGGGGCTCGGTTCGGTTCGGCCGGGTTCGGCCCGGCTCGGCACGGTTCGGCACTCGGCACTCAGCGCGGCTCGGCACCGCTCGGCACTCAGCGGCGGGCGCGCGGCGCGCACCGTGCGGCGGGGGGGGGGGGTCAGTAGCGTCAGGCTCCCATGGCGTCACTATTGACGTTTCGCATTCCAGCCGCTCTATGGAGAGGCCGCTAGGGCCGCTCTCACATAAATGACGTTCCGAGCGAGGCAGCGGAGAGCAGCGCGGAGCAGCCGCCGCCGTCCTCTCTCCCGGCACCGCCGCACGCGCACCGCGGGGCGCTCGCAGCCGCCGCGGGGACGAAGCGCGGCGCCCGCCCGGCAGCGGCTCGCGGGGCTCCGGAGGGCCCTTCCCATGCCCGCGGGGAGCGCGCGGTGCGGAGCCGCAGCCGCCCGGCAACCCCGCCGTGCCCCACGGCCGCTGGACAGCGCCTGAGAGGGAGCGGGCGCCTGGATGTAAAGACGGAACCCCCACAGCAGCCGAGTACGTACGGGGCGGGCGGGGAAAGTTGCGGCGCCGCGCTCGGAGCTCGGCGAGCGGAGGACAACTTTCGCCTCCCGGTGCGTGCGCCCAGGATGCCGCCTCTGTCCGCCCGAGCCGCGTCCCGGGCGGGGGGCGGCGGCCGGAGCCGGGCTCTCTCCGCCGGGTGTTGTCATGGAAATGATGCCGCCGCCGGCGCGGGGCTGGATGGATGGATGGATGGATGGATGGGATGGATGGATGGATGGATGGATGGATGGATGGATGGATGGATGGATGGATGGATGGATGGATGGATGGATGGATGGGATGGATGGATGGATGGATGGATGAATGGATGGATGGATGGGATGGATGGATGGCAGCGGTGTGCCGCGGAGCTGCGCCCCAGGGAGACCGCGCACGGAGCATCGCCACGGCCGTGCGGTGGCCCCGGGACGGGGCCGCGGGCGCGGGGAGAGCCGCGAGGGCGCGCGGTCGCGGTGCGGTGCTCGGGACGGCGGTGTCGGTGAGGCGCAGCCCCGCACCGGTGGGCTTCGAGGCGCTGCGTTGCGCTGCGAGGAAATTTCCCAGGGAAGGAGCGGAGAAACGCCGCGATCTGCATAGGGGCTCGGTGCTGGATTTACTCATTCCTTTCTCGAGGAAAAAAAAAAAAGAAGCCAAAAACTTTGGGAGCGAGCCGCCAACTTTTCTCCAAGCCGCTCCGCTCGGTGACATTCTTCGCCCGCTTTCTCCCTCCTCCGTGGAGACCGCCGTGCGCCGGGGCCGGGCGCGCTCCGGCCGTGGGCTGCGGCACAGCGGAGCCTCCGCCGGGGGTGGCCCCGAGCCCCAGGGGAAACGGAGCTGGAAACGGAGCACGGAACTTTTAATTGAACGGAGCTTCCCCCTGCGCGGTCCCTCCCGGGTAAACGAAGGTTTCGAAACTCGGCTGAAGAAGTCGCAGTCACAATGGAGTGTTTCACGCTTTGCTCCTCGTGTTACAGGGCGGGGAGGGCCGTCACTCGGGGGCCCGATGTAAAGTGCACGGAGGAAGAAAAGGGCTTTGACACGGCCGCTCACCGCCTCCTGATTTACAGCCCCGCGCCGCTGCGCTCCCGGCTCCGGCGGCCGCAGCCCGGGGGGAGCCGCGTGCCGGGCAGCGCGGCCGCGTCTCCGGGTAACCGGGGAACGGAGGGGTTCTCGGGGGATCGGGGAGGGGGGGAGGCG